>NC_056735.1:468468687-468622009 GCF_019279795.1 Protopterus annectens
AAAGAGAGACAAAATGCATTCAATGCAATGAAAGAACCAGCAAATGTTCAAACTAATGAGAAACTGCAATAATGCCACAGAAAGCCCCACCAATGATTTTACTTCCATTTTGGCATGATGCCACAGAAAGCTCCTCCAATGATTTTACTTTCATTTTGGCATGATGTCACAGAAAGTCCCCCCCCCAAAAAAATTATTTTACTTACATTATGGCATGTTGCCACAGAAAGCTCCACCAATGATTTTACTTATATTTTGGCATGGTGCCACAAAGTCCCACCAATGGTTTTACTTACATTTTGGCATGGTATTGACAATGACAAGTTTGTGACCTAACAATAAGAAGGTAAAGATTGTCAGAATCGTTGCAGACCATGAATTTCACAAAAGTTACAGATGGAGTTAAATCCAGTGCTAGACTTAGCTAAACAATTTTTTTTTAATTTGTTCACACTGGCACAAAGCACAAGATATGATAGTGGCAACAGATGCTTCACATAACAGAAGTAATAAATGTAAGTGTGAAAAGTCCATACCTGCAAAACATAACCTGAAAAAAAAATCAGTACCAAACAGACATGCTTGCAAACATGTCTTTAATGAAAAGTAGAAAATTGCGAGTTGGATCCACAAAGTATACCAAAACAGTAGCAGCAATCCCAAAATGCTAGCTGCTTCCTCTCACAAACAAAACAGCCCAAGAAAGACTAAGCTGTTAATAAAAATCTTTTAATGAAAAACCAGTTGAGCGCTTTCACTCGACAAAAGCGAGCTTCATCAGAACAATAATATGGGTGATGCGCAACCATTAAATAGCACAATTGGCGCCAAAATAGCGTCACATATCAATTAAAAACCATTGAATCAATTAAAACATTTTCAAAGAGATATCCTATATGTATGATATTGTCTAAAAATTAAATAGAAAGTGCTAAGTAAACAAGGAATAAATAAATAAGTGCATGGACTGGGGGACTACTAACAGTCCAGTAAAAGTAGGGGCTTGATAGAAAAATAGTCATTAATCCCTGGTGGTGTAAAAGCATCTGTGAAGACTTGCCACCAAAGTTCCCTGTAGGCCAAAAAGTTCTTATAATTGCCTCCTCTAGGGTTCCTCTTAACTGTCTCTAAGATAGCAAATTTAAACGTATGTTCACTACCATATTCCAAAACATGTCTTGACAAGGCATTTTTAGTATCCTGCTTTTTTATGCAATAGAGATGTGAATATATTCTCTGTCTAAATTGTCTTTCAGTCTTTCCAATATAATAAGAGTGACATACTGAGCAAACAGCAATATAAACAAGCATTGTAGACCTACAATTGCCCTTGGCTGGATAGATCCTAGTGTGATTGTTGTTAGTCAACACTAAGCTACTTAATTCACAGATGGTCATACATTGATTGCAGGACCCACATTTTGTCGTATTAGACCCTGTGTTTATAATTTGAGTACTGTCTCCTTCCAAAATGTTTTGAAGATTTCTGCCCATTTTGTATACTATCAAAGGTCTGGGACCTACCATATCGGCAATGTCCTGAGTGACAGTGAGAATATGCCAATTTTTAACTAAAATACTTTTGATAATATGGCTAAATGGTCCAAATTCCAAAACACAGGCTCTCCTAAAAGTCTTATTTTCAACTGTATTGGAATGCTCAACAGTAAAAGGTCTAATAGCATTGTCTATCCCTGTGATGGAAATAGGCTCTGAAGCAATATTGCATTCCGACCCTAACAGGGGTAGATATTTCTTTCCCCACTGCCCAGTGACATAAGTGGTTATATCAGCCATCAATTCTATATCATAGCCCCTGTCAGCAAAAAGAGTGGTAATATAGCTAATTTCTTTTAACATGTCCTCATACGTAGAAGTCATCCTGATTGCCCTTATACACTGACCTTTAAAAATATTCCTTTTCATTCTGGTGGGATGGTAGCTATTATAGTCCAAATAAGAATTAGTGAACATGTTCTTCCTATATACAGTAGATTTAAAACCGTTACTATCAGGAGCAATAAAAGTATCTAAATAAGGTACACCATTAGTACTTATAGTAGAAGTGAATTTGAGAAATTCACAACTTTGATTCAAATAGCCCATAAATACATCAAACGTAATACTGTCTCCGTTCCAAAGAATGTAGATATCGTCTAAATATCGGGAGTAGTAAACGATATTCTGATAGAATGTACAGTTAAAAATAACATTTACCTCCCAGTCAAGCATAACCATGTTGGCAAACATGAAATAAGCTGCCCCCATTGCCACTCCTTTGGTTTGCTTGAAAATTTCCCTCATAGTAGACAAAATTGTTCTCCAACACAATACTCATTAATTCAACAAGTAGAGAAATTTTGTCCCAACTGAATTTCGTGTACTTTCTAAGACTTCTGGAAAAAGCTTCCAGACCTTCTTCCATAGGTATACTACTAAATAAGTCAATCACATCTATGGAACTAAATAGAAGGCCCTTACTGTTCATGTTCACCGGAAACTTTCTTAAAAATTCCCAGGAGTCCTTTACAAGATGGTCAAGTTCAGAAAGTGGTATCTATGACAGCACCTATAGGAAAAGTCTTAGACTTACTACCCGAAATAATCGGGCGAAAAGGGGGGTTGAGGTGGTCCTTATGAACTTTAGGAATACCTATTATAGTAGCTAGAATAGGTGATTCTACCTTCATAAATTCATAAAGCTCTTCAGAAATTCTTTGTTCCAAAAAGTATTCCTCTAAGTACATATCAATCCTTCTATAGGCAATGTGAATGTCTAAGATTATTTAATATCAAAACTTCTTCTTCTGTTAAATTGGTGTTCACTTTGTGCTTTGTGTTGTGAACTTGCCTATTCAATCTGTAAATCTCAGTAGTAACCTTTTCATCAAATACCATAACGGTAGGATTACTGGGTGGAATAAAAGTGCTTTTTTTCTTTAAGACTGCACTTTTGCTAGGATTTTGACTTTCATTGTTGTTAAACATAATGGAAAGATTGAGCTTCCTGATGTACTTCTTAAATTCAAAAATATTGTCCACTACACGAAAACTGGGGGTTGGAATAAATGTTAAACCTTTGGAAAGAAGACTAAAATGTGCTTTCTCCAACTTCACACTGCTGTAGTTAAAGATCTTAAAATTTTTATATACACTAATCACTTAATCCAACTTGACAAAGGCATCAGAATAATGAAACCTGATAAAGGGGGAGGAATTGTAGTTTATGATGCCACTACTTATGGGGTTAATATTCAGAATATATTACACAATTCAGGCAATTATGTTGTTACATCTTTAAATGAAGTTCACATTGCCTATAGAAGGATTGATATGTACTTAGAGGAATACTTTTTGGAACAAAGAATTTCTGAAGAGCTTTATGAATTTATGAAGGTAGAATCACCTATTCTAGCTACTATAATAGGTATTCCTAAAGTTCATAAGGACCACCTCAACCCCCCTTTTCGCCCGATTATTTCGGGTAGTAAGTCTAAGACTTTTCCTATAGGTGCTGTCATAGATACCACTTTCTGAACTTGACCATCTTGTAAAGGACTCCTGGGAATTTTTAAGAAAGTTTCCGGTGAACATGAACAGTAAGGGCCTTCTATTTAGTTCCATAGATGTGATTGACTTATTTAGTAGTATACCTATGGAAGAAGGTCTGGAAGCTTTTTCCAGAAGTCTTAGAAAGTACACAAAATTCAGTTGGGACAAAATTTCTCTACTTGTTGAATTAATGAGTATTGTGTTGGAGAACAATTTTGTCTACTATGAGGGGGAAATTTTCAAGCAAACCAAAGGAGTGGCAATGGGGGCAGCTTGCGCCCCCATGTTTGCCAACATGGTTATGCTTGACTGGGAGGTAAATGTTATTTTTAACTGTACATTCTATCAGAATATCGTTTACTACTCCCGATATTTAGACGATATCTACATTCTTTGGAACGGAGACAGTATTACGTTTGATGTATTTATGGGCTATTTGAATCAAAGTTGTGAATTTCTCAAATTCACTTCTACTATAAGTACTAATGGTGTACCTTATTTAGATACTTTTATTGCTCCTGATAGTAACGGTTTTAAATCTACTGTATATAGGAAGAACACGTTCACTAATTCTTATTTGGACTATAATAGCTACCATCCCACCAGAATGAAAAGGAATATTTTTAAAGGTCAGTGTATAAGGGCAATCAGGATGACTTCTACGTATGAGGACATGTTAAAAGAAATTAGCTATATTTCCACTCTTTTTGCTGACAGGGGCTATGATATAGAATTGATGGCTGATATAACCACTTATGTCACTGGGCAGTGGGGAAAGAAATATCTACCCCTGTTAGGGTCGGAATGCAATATTGCTTCAGAGCCTATTTCCATCACAGGGATAGACAATGCTATTAGACCTTTTACTGTTGAGCATTCCAATACAGTTGAAAATAAGACTTTTAGGAGAGCCTGTGTTTTGGAATTTGGACCATTTAGCCATATTATCAAAAGTATTTTAGTTAAAAATTGGCATATTCTCACTGTCACTCAGGACATTGCCGATATGGTAGGTCCCAGACCTTTGATAGTATACAAAATGGGCAGAAATCTTAAAAACATTTTGGAAGGAGACAGTACTCAAATTATAAACACAGGGTCTAATACGACAAAATGTGGGTCCTGCAATCAATGTATGACCATCTGTGAATTGAGTAGCTTAGTGTTGACTAACAACAATCACACTAGGATCTATCCAGCCAAGGGCAATTGTAGGTCTACAATGCTTGTTTATATTGCTGTTTGCTCAGTATGTCACTCTTATTATATTGGAAAGACTGAATGACAATTTAGACAGAGAATATATTCACATCTCTATAGCATAAAAAGCAGGATACTAAAAATGCCTTGTCAAGACATGTTTTGGAATATGGTAGTGAACATACGTTTAAATTTGCTATCTTAGAGTCAGTTAAGAGGAACCCTAGAGGAGGCAATTATAAGAACTTTTTGGCCTACAGGGAACTTTGGTGGCAAGTCTTCACAGATGCTTTTACACCACCAGGGATTAATGACTATTTTTCTATCAAGCCCCTACTTTTACTGGACTGTTAGTAGTCCCCCAGTCCATGCACTTATTTATTTATTCCTTGTTTACTCAGCACTTTCTATTTAATTTTTAGACAATATCATACATAAGATATCTCTTTGAAAATGTTTTAATTGATTCAATGGTTTTTAATTGATATGTGACGCTATTTTGGCGCCAATTGTGCTATTTAATGGTTGCGCATCACCCATATTATTGTTCTGATGAAGCTCGCTTTTGTCGAGTGAAAGCGCTCAACTGGTTTTTCATTAAAAGATTTTTATTAACAGCTTAGTCTTTCTTGGGCTGTTTTGTTTGTGAGAGGAAGCAGCTAGCGTTTTGGGATTGCTGCTACTGTTTTGGTATACTTTAATGAAAAGTAGAATGTTCTATACATGTAATAAAATGGAAATTCTGCGGGTGTATGTAAAATTAATCTAATCAATGTCAAAGCAACATATCCTAAAAGTGAGGAAAGAATAAAGGAATGTTTCTTTAGGGTTCAGTTAGTAATTAGACCTAAATGAAGAATGGCAATTCAGACTTCTGCGAAAAATCAACACATGTATGGTATTTAAAGAAGCATCTTTAAAACGTCACTGGTGGTCAAACCATAAATGAAGCATGCAGCCCAAGTGGGAAGCTCATATTCAAGTTAAGTACCTACCCATGGCTGAGAGGAAAGTGAACAGATATTGATCGGTATTGGATCTGTGTGTTGTTGGGTGCCTATGTGATAATCTACAGAGAACAGATTTTGCAGAAAGACCTCGAGTTTGCCTTATATGTTTGCACTGCCTCTTGTAAAATATGTTTGATTTTCTGGTAAATAACAGGGAAATACAGTTGGTCAATAAAGCCAGAGTTTTCATGTTTTGTATTGTTCAGAAAATGCATTTTGATTGAAGCGTTGTCTTTCTGTTAACTGTTTCAAGTGAATATATAAAACTGGCCCTGATGTTTGCCTGTTGTTTCCACATTAGCTTTGTCCAAAAGTCTTGAGCAAAGGCGTTTCCAGGTATGCCTGGAGGTAAATGAAAGGTTTAAGGAACCTACAGACTGGTGTGCCCCACTGGTTCCAGTAACAAAGAACAATGCAGAGTGAGAATTTACATGGACTTAAAACATCTGAATAGTGTAATCAAGAGGGAAATGCTTATCCTGCTTTTCTTACAAGATAGATCACGGATATTAACTGCAGAATAATATTCTTCACAATAAACAAATCTAGTCGGTTTTGACAGATTGAATTCTGATATCTGAGTCAAGGTGGTAACTTGTAGGAAGATTCTTTTTTTTTTTTTTTTTATGGCTACCTTTTGACATTGCTACAATGCCTGAAATATTTCAGTTTGAATTAAGTATACACTTCAAAGGCCACAAGGGCAAGGTGGTTGTAATGGACGGCATTTTAATGTCTGGACCTGATAAAGCAGTGCATGATAACAGGCTGATGGCTGTGCTCAAAATGGTTTAAGAGTTTGTGATCAGGTTTAATAAAGAAAAGTGCTTTTTTTGGCAAGACTGAAATTGTGTTCTGCATATTGTATCATTTGAGATGACATTAATCCAGAAAAATATAAACTGAAAGCTGCAAAAGTCTCCCTTTGCCTAGTGCGTAACTCTGAGCATGTCACTTAACCAGCCGTTGCTTTTTAGTCACTACTGAAAAGGGACTGTTTTTGTCTATTGGGCTTACTTGATCAACATTTTTTTTACCTGGTGTTCCTTGACAGGGAATTCCTATTGAGTTGGTCATAGACAGTGGAATTTGGTTCACGTCTATGGCATTTTAGAAATATGTAAATGTTATAGGTTTGTCTATGAGAAGTCTGCATTATCCGTAAGCAAACAGTGGTGATGAGAGAGCAATACAAATGACAAAGGAAATCCTTAACCAGTTAGGGCCATACAGAACTAATATTTTATAGAGCACATCAGACAATGAAACCGTACCAATTCCATAACAGCTAACGATGGGCCATCAGAATGGAGCTAGCATTCCATTGTTTGAGACATACTCATCGCCAAAGTCTGCCCGTAAGTTAGGCTGTTAAGCAGCACAACTAAAATCCCAAAGCCATATCTATATATATATATATATATATATATATATATATATATATATATATATATTTTTTGTTTTGTTTTATGAAAAAGACATTCTGTTAATTCAGTAGTATTCAAACAGTAAGCTAAAAGCTGGTTAAGATTTAAGTCCAAAAGCAAAGGAAATCAAGCTGCTTTAATAAAATCCAAGGACAATTCCACAATAAATAATTCCAGTAAGCGCTTTCATCTGTAAGAAGACTTCTTCAGACTGGAAATTAAAATTCAAAAACACACATTTAAATACTTTAAAAATCACATGACCACTTAGTGTTTTAACCCTTACATTTGAGATACATAATAAAATCTTCTCTATTGTTTAGACCAGGGGGTAGCAAGCATCGAGTCTAACCTGCTAACTAGATTCCAGCCATCCATGTCATCTTCTGGATTAAATGGATTTTCTACATTTTTTAGACTGTCCACTACAAGGAATTTAAAGTTAACTTTCCATGAACCATGTTTATAATGCTTCCCCAGGACATTCCTTTCATCTCCAATAGAAAATGCATATTAATGTTCGTATATTCTTTTGTACAATTGTCTTGTAGTTCTTCCTACATAAAAAGATTTGCATTCTAAGCAAAAAGTGACATAAATTATATACTTAGATTTGCATGAAAAAAAAAAACATTGACAGTTATTTTAACCTTATTCAAAGTGCATTCTGATTTTTCCATGAACAAATAGTTATACATTACAGTTGTAACACTTAACCATTCCATTTCTGTCTGATTTGACTTTTGGTATAGTCAACCTACTTTCTTACTTACTTTCAAATTGCATGGGGAGAACAGATGGGACATACGTAAACCAAGCCAATGATGGAGGTGTAGTAAGGAGAAATTGAAGATATCTCCAGGCCATTCCAGAAATGTCTGAACTGAGAAGACAGTTTGTACAACCAGATGAATAACTGCCACAACCAGACCAGTCTGAAGCAATGAGAAACTTTAAGTGTCTTTAGAGTCTAATGAACACAAAAGTGAGGAATTAACTTAGGGAGGCATTTTATCTAGAGAGACATCAACACTGACTTACCACAAAAGACTCTCATGTTTATGATCTGCGTGCAAGGTGAGGTTTCCAATGAAGCATCAAGACTATAAAATGGCTGTTAACATGAAAGTATGCTTAGTGACTAAAGAAGCATACATATTTTGTTAGAGAAAAATGTAAATTGTTATAAAATAATGACAAACCATTTTGATACTGCAGGTTTTCAAAATGAATAATATGTGCATGCAAATGTTATAATCTACACAAATCTACATAATGACTTAATTTAAAATGAGGGTTGATCAAATGAGGGTCGATCATTGTGATGATCAGTGCAATGGGCGGAAGGCTTCTGTGAGTGCTAACCTAAATGGACTTCCCATAATGCATTGAGACATGGCTGAACTGAGTGCTATCCTGACAAGATGTGCATGCTTTTGTGCTATAGTTGTGCTTTTAAATAGAATGGAATGGAAAATATAAAAAGCAAACTAATCCAAACTAATTCTGGTCTCCAACTGGTCAGTGTCAAGGTAAGCAGGGAAGCATGAGATATGTTCTTTATAACATTTTGCCCTGTTGGAAAAAGAGATTAAATTTTGACTGCTTATTTGCAATTAACTGTTTTAGATTTTTCAAAAAAAAATTGTTATACACCCTCTTCATGTACAATGCGTGAATGTTTACACTGATTATAGTTTAGTTTTTCTTATCTGTTAGAAATGATCAAGAAGAATGGGTAGACTGACAGTGGCTTGACCTTAACAATTTATGGATTTAAAAGAAAGCACATTGTGTAACACTAAATCTTTAGATTCAACTTTAGCTTGATTTTTAGCCTTCATTTGGTCAGTATGTATATTACATGACACAACTGCCATTTTTGAATAGGTATTTTTGGCAGAAACTCAGGCAGCAATTTGTGATGATAGTTGATTTGATTAAAACATCATTGCCTCAATTGTGAATGGCATTCATGCCATGAAATCTATGCCAGAGTAAAAAAAAAAAAAAAAGAAAAAAAAAGAATCAAAATATGAAACTGAAATCCATAATAAATGACGTTCCTGTAAAATGAATACTGGGAATTACAAAACAGAGAAACAACATGAAATCCACTGCCTCTGTAATGTACTATGTACTACACAACAAAAACAAGAAACTGAACCATGTACCACTTATACATATATATATATATATATATATATATATATATATATATATATATATATATATATATATATATATATATATATATATATGGATCACCTACAGAACACAGACAGCCCAAAACACCATCACCCATATGGCGGACACCATATGGTCAACACTCTCAATATCGACAGCGCCAGAACTTCACAAAAAAGGAAAATAAAATTTCCTTTTTTGTGCTAGCGGGGGGGGGGGCTATGCCCATCTGCACCCCCACACTCCCCATACCTGTAATATACCAACTCCGAGATCACACTACAGTGCAAGAATGGAAATTTTTCCATTCCACACTATTGGGAGATGGCGTTTCCCCATTGTCAATACTCTGAACATCGATCATATGTCATCGGCCATATGGATGTCGGCGTTGAGAGCTGTCAGCATTCTGTATGGGGCCCATATGTACATATATATATAAAAAAAAAAAAAAAAAAAATATATATATATATATATATATATATATATATATGGGTCTACCTGAGATGGTCCACAGGCCATATGATCGACACTCATTTGGTCGACAGTTCATTTGGTCGACAGGCAGATTTGCCTCCCACCTCAATGTTGTGCAACCCTGGAGTTGATATATATAGTTGGTGGGGGTGTGGGGGGCACAGCCCCCCACATTGGGGGAAGTGGGGGGGTGAAGCCCCCCACATAACATGCCTGTCGACCAAATGAACTGTCGACCAAATGAGTGTCGATCATATGGCCTGTCGACCATCTCAGGTAGACCCATATATATATATATATATATATATATATATATATATATATCTATATATCTATACACATATATATTATGCCTCACTTAAATGGTTTCTGCAAGCTTGTACGGTGCTCATCTCTGCTGAAACATGGTGAATGGTCCTCTCCATTTATGCACTGCTCAGCTTCACTTATATTCATTTAAATGGTTTGTGAGAGTTTGTGCAAATCTAAGCAATGCACAGCTTTTTTGAAGTTTACAATATGACATGTAAAGACAGGAATGCATCCCATATAAAGGCCAATAAGTGGGAATTCCAAACCATTCATAGGATTGGTCACTTGGCTGCTAATATGTCTGATGGTGTTGTGAGGGATTGAGCTTTCGGGATCCCTCACACTGGTGAGCAGTGGGGTCTCCACTATGATGACCTGATGAGAAGGAAGAGGGGAACTTTTGACACATGGGTCCAAGAACCATAGGCTGGGTGCACCCTATAGATATGCAAGTATGTTTCCCAGTGATTTATAAGTATACAAACTGAATATGTACAAAACTGGTGTGCATAATGTTTTCTTTCTCTTACAACAGCTGCAGAAGAGAGAACTTGCAATGTACAGTCTCATGCAGGGAGTCTGGCCAGGGTAAGGCATGAATGTGGTGAGTAGGAAAAAAGCAAAGCAATAACCTAATGTATAATTTACTATCAAGACCCAACAGTCGGGTATAACATACTTGGGAACAGTAATATGTTTAGCAATGTGTCAATGCTTCCCTGAATAGGTAAATCAAGTTAAGTCAAGTAACCATGCATTACTTTGTGGTATAGATTACAAACATCAGTTGAGGTCGGTGTCTACCCATATTAACAGTCACTGTTCTGCTGTGCTCATTGTGTGAAATATGCTGTAAACTGCACTCAGGTAATGATGAGGTCAAATGGGTTATTACGTTGAGGTCTGACACAGCTATCCATGCTGTATATGCCAAGACTTGAAGCAGCAGTAATAAATACATTTTAAAGGGTGATGGTGCTGTGATATGTACCGCTTCAAAATAAGAAGTGCTCACTAGTCTTGTAATCACTGCATGTGTGTTCTAATCAAACACCAGTCAACGGGAAAGCAGAAATGAATAACAACTGCTGAAAAAACTGTCTGATAAATACAGTGCAATACCCACAGTAAGTTTCTAGTCTGTGTTCTGGTCAGTTTGTGTCATATAATGCTCTACATTCCACCCATTGGAAGACAAATGTGTGGGTAAGGTAGCTGATGTTATGGCCAGATATGCATGTGTATAAATGACAGATTCTAAGGTACTTTATTAACAAAAGGAAAGCAGGATTGTGCATTGAGAAGTAATCTGTTCAAATAACTGTGCAGTACAGCTGTATTCACTGCATGTGTGTTCCAATCAGACTCCAGTCAACTGTAAAACGGAAAATAATAAAGGCTGTAGAACATATCTGTTCAATGTAGTGCAACACCACAGTAAGCTTAAAGCCTCTGTTATGGCCATTTCTAGTCAAATAATGCTGTTTATACCTCCCACTTCAGGGCAGATATCCATGTGCATAAACTCCCCCAATTTTCAGCAGCAGTATCAATAAAGTGTAAAGCAGGATTGTGCCTTGATAAATACTCTTTTGCAATAAGGGTGATGGATTCCTGTATGCACTGCCATGTCTTTCATAATCTGGCAGATGTCAACTGTTAAATTTAGTGCACGTTTCCTGAAGTCACAGCTTGTGGGTTCTAATCCAATGGCAGCCATTTAAGAAATCACTGGCTCTCTACTTCGATTAGTGTATATGATTATACCTCTAAATTGTCACGATTTTTCAGACTGTAATGACTAATGCCCCATATGTCTGGTGATTGATTAGCAGACAACTATGTTGAACAGTACTCCAGTGCAGTATACAAGCACCTTTACAATTGCATGGACTCAGCCATACCCAACCTGCTCTCAAGGAAACAGACTTGTCTGGTGGACATCCTCCATTAACAATATTTACAACAAAAGGAAGAAACTGTTGGCCAAGGGTAAAAAGGAACAAATTCCAAATCAGAAAATCTCATTTCTCTGCCTCAACAAGCAAACTAGATCACTAGTGAAAAACTCCAAAGCCAATTATGAGTTGAAACTAGCCTCTGAAACAAAGGGAAACCACAAGTCCTTCTTCAGTTATGTTAGGAACCTCCATGGCAAAGCCCAAGTATGTTCCGAATTAGCACTTATTGGTACCACTTACACTGATCCTGCCAACTTAGCCAACCTGCTAGCTGATAGGTTCATTGCAAACATCACCCCCTTATTGCCCCCCAAAGGCCCAGTTGACATCCATGATACTTGTCCCACACCTCACATCTCTGTAGATCAAATATTAAAGGCCCTATTCAAGGCAAAGAACACAGCTTCCATGGGACCTGATAGTATCCCAGGCTGTATTCTGCATAATCTCCAGCAAGAACTAGCTTCACAATTGAGCATCCTATTCAACCACAGCCTAATTACAGGCTTCATTGCAGCAGAGTAGAGAACCACCATTGTCATCCTCTTGCACAAAGGTGGTGCCACTACTGACCCGGGGAAACTATCCACCCATTAGCTTGACAAGTCTGATCTGTAAAGCCATGGAGTGTATTATTATGGATCTCGTAAGCAAGGACAAAGGTAATCTCCAAACATTTGACCCCACCCAGTTTGGATTCTTCAGGTGTAGATCTTGCCTATTGAACCTAGCCGACTTCTTTGAGAGTGTCACCATGGCGCTGGGAGAGGGAAAGTCAGTACATACAGCTTACCTTGAGCCTTTGGCACAATCGGCCACTCGAGTATCATCAAAAAGCTAACACAACTTGGTATTAATCCCTGTCTAATCAGTTGGGTAGCCAAATGGCTCACAGATAGGACCCATAAGGTCAAAATAGCTGTTGCCACCTCTGACAGCAGACCTGTCACTAGTGGCGTTTCCCAGGAATCTGTCCTTGGACCCCCTACTGTTTGGCATCTACTTCTCAGAGGTCCAGGCAATAACAAAGGGCCTGTGGCTGACCAAGTTTATAGATGACTGCAAGTTGGGTGCTGTCATTGACTTCCCAAATGATGTTAATATACTGCAAGAGGGTCTCACAGCTACAGATAACTGGTGCCAACATCATGGCCTTAAGTTAAACTCAAAAAAATGTATTATCATACCATTGAGCAAAATCATGGCCCCTACTGATTACCACATCAATGGCAACCCCCTAAGCACACAACCTGTGGTGAGAGACCTGGGTACTCAGGTTGGCAACAATCTTACATTCGGCCATCATGTGACAGCAGTGGTCAGAAAAGACTTTTACTTTGTTCATCTCATAAGTAAAGGGATTGCATCCAGAAAAAAAGGAGGTTATTACCTCTCTATACTACTCTCTCATTAGACCTATAATTGAGTAGAACGCCCCATTTGGTATATACCTCTCCAAACACCTGCACCATTTGGAAAGGCCACAGAAATAGCTCACAAAGAGAAACCATGGCCTCCAACACCTGTCCTATGTGGACAGGCTCAAATCACTATCACTTTACTTGGTATGATACAGATTGCTCAGAGGTGATCTGTGTCTTGCCTGCAAGGCAATATCAGATCCTGCCCTACTAGAGATGCTCCATATCCGTAAGTCAAACTCTTCACCCATTACCCGCTCAATATGCCTAAATCTAATATGTGACATTAAAATAACCTGCTGAAGAGACAGGTTTGTCTTCCAGAGATTGCTCCATCTCTGGAATAGACTTCCCATACATGTCAAACAGAGTACCTCACTGACCCTCTGAAAGAGCGCAACCTTGATGAGTGGATGGAAAACCACAAATTTGTCCCAGGGGTTCCACCTTTGTCCCTCATTGACAGGGGTGACAGGTGCTGACCGAGGTTTCTTTTTTGGAGGGATTAACCCTTGGCTAGGCTTGTAAGAGTCCCAGGGCCATGAGCCTAGTAATCTCCTATGATCTTATTACTTGGAATGCAATTTATTGGCAATTCTGTTTACAGAGCACCTTGGTAGTAATGTATGAGAACACTATGTAAAACAGTTCCCTGTAGTTGTGTACCTGCATTTGTTACTGCTTGGCCCATACTGTCCTATGCTAACAGGTTGAGAGCTCTGTACATGTAATATCATCCATACAAGAATTGGAGTCACTGTACGTACAAGTGACACTGCACACTTGTAGAAGTATGTATTATTTGTCTGTGTAGTAATATCAACTGTGTGGTCACTGATGGTATGTTTTTCTCTCTCTCACCCCTTATCTTCTCTAATTTATCATATGAAAGTTATTAATTTACTACTGTTATTTGTTATTATGGTTTGTTATCAATAAGTTCTTTTAAACTAACTGTTACATTGGCTTTATGTGTTATGTCATACTGGTTTGCTGTTAACATACTTACCTTTATGTTATTTACTGTTGTGCTCCTCATAATATTCTTTAATATGTATTTGGATTAAGCAATATTATCTTCCATTTTGTTTATACCAACATTGGTTTGGTAATTATTTAGCTTACCATATGTGTATATCTAATTTACTACAGCGCGACAAGGTAGGCCAGTTTCAGGTGATCCACTTACCTTGTATCCACTGGCCATGGCACCGGGGCCCAGCATGTCTGGGCAGCAGCCTGGTGGTACCTCCTCTGCTGCCCCTGCACTACTTGCAGCATTGGTTAGTTCTGCCCTGCAGTCTGGGGCTGGGACCCCTCTGGGAGTGGAGGTGGAGTGGGTGAATTTGTCACCTGTCAAGAACTGCCAGGTATGGTGAGCAGGGTGGTTATACGATCTTTTGGTGCACGCATATGCTGGATGTAGGACATGTTCACCATCCTGGTGGGGCAGCCACACCCTGCACACCAGCCTCCACCACTGTCACCACTGAAGAAATAAAGGAGCAGTGCTGACAGTACCATGGGTGAGGACTTGAGTTGCACTGCTACCATGTGGATGCTTATGGGACTGCGAGTCCAGAACACCCTCCCTTGTCCAAGGTGTTCACCCCTACTCGTGTCACACACCAACCCGTCTGCTGTCTTGTCTGCAAATGCTTCCTCACCTTCTCAACTTACCTCCTACACATGTATCCCTATGTCCCTCCCTCAATATTCCACTCTCACCTTAAAAAATATATATATCTATCACCCCATACATAGGTCTCCATTTCACACGTGTCCACTGGACACACTTAATTTGGTCTAATTGGCTTGACAACTCAGTTACATTGTCATTACCCCTCTCTGCGGGTGATAGTTTTTATTCAGCTAAAAATTCTGTCACAGTGCACAGTTGTTGCTGATGAAGAAATGGATAGCTATGGTTCTTTCCTACACCCATCCTGCCTTTTGGTATGATGATAGACTAACAAATATTGATTTAGCATGAATGTTCTGAAGTATGTGAAGTCTGAAACTATGTCTATCTTTATTTCCTGTCTTCAGTCATTAATGTTTACCACTAATTTACTGAAAACTACAATGTAATGCAAAACAAGCATAAAATATATGGGCAAAATCTGGACATCTGTAAAAATCTGTACAGATGAGAGGCAAGTATGTGCTGTAAGTACAGTCTGTAACAGCAGATAACTGTGGAATGATATCTACAACATACAAAAATGGACTTGTTATCTCAGTGATGCTGTAACTCAGTCTTTAAAATGCACTGGAAACAATACTTTTTGATACACATGGTCCCGGGTTCAACTACGGCTTCCTTTACCAATGGAAATGCATGTATCTGGACATCAACATTATATATTGTCATGTGTATGTCTGTCTTATCACCTATTTATCCACCCAAAGCAGTACAGATGGAATGTCTGCATCTAACTAATAGAATACAAAGACCTACAGTTAGAACCACTCAACTACTCCTAGTACAACACTAGCATTAGCCTGAATTCCCACAGGATTTTGAAGTGTGTACTGAAATTGTGGCCCAGTAATATGACACTGCAGACCACATGACTCGCCACCTGTCCAACTGTGTGAACTAATGGTTAATCCACCCCCCTTAACCTTCTCTAGGACACACCAACCATTTTGCCTTTGATTGCGGTACTGCTACTGTTGGCTAACATGCTTACCTTAAACACATGCCTTAATTTGCTGTGGAATGGGTATTTTCAATCTGGCTGCCACAGCTTACAGCTTGTTATCCTGCAAAGTGTTCACACTCTCTGCCTATGCCTATTGCCTACAGCATCAGCTTCAGTTTCAGCCTTTAGCACACACATCTGTATGAAAAAAGTAGCTGCCTCAGATGTACTCTCTGCGATGATGTATCTCTACCCCAGTACTTTCCAGCACAACATATGAGAAAGGGGTTCCAATCTAAATGGAGGCCTTATATCTTGTTCAGTGGTTGCATGCTATTGGCTGATTATACTGCAAATCAGCTGTGTTGCAGCATTTAGCATTTCAGAAGCACAGATTGGTTCATCTGGTAATAACAACCACATTAAAAAGGCAAACAGCTAGATAGGGGAACCATTGTGTAGAAGAGTTTGTTCACATAGTAAATGCGTGGTCACAACCTTTATATATCTGCATGTATCAACAGAGGAATATTGTACTCCATCAGGTATGTAACCATTTTGTTTACAACATGATGCATATGCGGACCTGTACAGTCATCTCGACGACTGGATGGGAAATAGAAAATTCACCCCAGGGATCACTTCTGCAGCACTGCTTGACAGGGGCACAGGAAAATAATTTTCTTGGGTGGTGAAAGCCAGGGAACCTTTTTGGCTAGACTTATACAGGCCCCAGGGATGATAGCCTAGCACCTACCTATGAATATAGGTAGGGGGAAGGGGGAATGGGGATTACAACATTAAGAGTTTCTTAGAACTGTAATGATGACATATCACTGATCTCCAGATTTGTTACACCTACAGAGGATATACAGTACATCAAGGGTAGAATGTTTTTTGTCAATGTGGTACACTGGCCTCATGGGAATGTCTCTTTATAGTGGTTGTAATAGCACACTGCTATTTGTTTGACACTGTTGTCTTGACATATCAGGGAAGGTTACCCCTTGGGACCACACTACAGTGGACTTTTGTGTTGGGTGTATGATCATACAGCAGTATCTGTCATGGTGCAAACAGGAATAGCTGACTATTGCTAGTATCCTAGCTGCATCCATACTCTTAGTATGTTGCACAGTGTGGAATATGAGCTATGTAATCAAGCAGGGAATACTGCCAGCCATTCTATTATTGCTGTATCTCTACATAGTATATTCCCATGTATGTGATCCTGACGTGTTCCCATTTTGTTGTCTTTAAGGAAAAATGTATGCAAGAAACTGGGTCCCTTTTATGGATGCTGAGAATGATATAATCTTGGAAGGCCTCCATCAACATCATGAACTCCTACTGTCCAGGGAAGGCAAAACAGGGAACAGTGGGCAGAACTGTGGGCTGACCTGGTCCATAATGTTAATGCATTCAGTCACCAGAGCAGGACATATGAGCAGGTTCGACACTATGCGACTGACATGAGAAATGCCGCATGCAGAAGAGCGGCAGATGTGGCCAGGGATCATGAGGTCACAGATGGAGGACCTGCCATAGAACAACCACTCTCAGCCACTGAAGAATTCCTGGCAAACCTAGGAACAAACAACAGCTCCCAGGCATCCATCACACCATATATTGTTGGTGTGGGTGCCACAGTTTCCACACCAGAGGATCATCCAGGTAGGCTTAGTTTGATCAGCAATGGAATACTGTAGCATTCAGTGTGTCAGGGTGTACATAGTTTTACATGGGTGTCATCTGTTTTTTTGGGGGGTAACTGCAGTTTGAATATCATGCTCAGATTATGACCAACATAATTAACATAGTAGCTACTATAAATGTGAAATATATTAAGGTATTACCCTGTTATAGTGCAACGTGTGGTGGTGGTGTTTACATTACCTATCCCTCAAGTTTTCACACATCCATCAGGAATTGGACAAGGCTGTGGTCCTGCTTCTGGGAAGCACAACACTGTTTTGTTACAGATGTAGATTTAGTGCAACGTATTCCCTAAAGTCTCATCCCAGGCCTGCTGGCTGGATTGATGTCCTGACAGCCGGATTGTCAACTGCACAGATATTTACTGACTGTACACACCTTAGAGTCATACCTATGCCTTGTAGTTGTAACCACACTAACAGATGTGACAGTATTGTCAGGACATTACAGATTGCTGTGTCAACTCTGCAGAGTTTTGACAAATGTCAACAGTGTACCTCATTGTTACTGATGAGAATGTTGCTTGAAGAGCTTTTATTACAAGTAACTACAGAAATTTGTTGGAAAATAATGTATTCATGTCCTACTATACGAGATTGGGATTAAACTGGTCTGTAATAGTGACAACAGTGTATACAGCTTAACATATTTTGCAACATAGTACTTCAGAGCATATTAGTGCAGGTATTAACGTACTGCTTTTCCCTTTTTTATCACAGGTGACCAGTCAGTGTTATCTTCTGACGATGGCGGCCAAAGTGAGGCACAGGTGGGGGATGCAAGGGCTGAATCTGTCCTAGATGTTTACCTCCCACTTCTGCCCTCATTATCACCGTACACAGTCAGTATGCCTACACATACCCAGTCCCCGGAGGCCACAGATATTGGACAATGAAAGGGTGGGGACACTGAACAGGAAAGTGTGGCAACTATGACTGCAGTGAGTGTTGATACTGGCCATAGCAAAAGAGCTGGCAAGGTTCCGCACAGGCGGACTGATAGCGGTGCTCATAGAAGGCCTGTTATCCTTCCTCCACCTGTTTCAGGTGTCTCATCATGGGTCACTCGGTATATGTTTCAGGTCATCATGGAGGCACAGGCACATTCCGAAAAGAACTCCAGATAAATGCTCAGGGTTATGGATGTAGTACACTCGGACATCAGTCACTATTTCCACTGCATAGCTGATACCCTGGATCAGTTCACTGATGCAGTGGAAAGACAGTCTGAGAAAGATCGCACACTATCTTTCTTGGAACACACATTGTCTGTGAGGAACATCTGGTTGGAGTTGAGTATCAGACTCGAGGATGTAGGCCAGCAACTACATCTGCTGAGAGTCCATGTGGCCATGCACAATCACACTCATAGTGGTAGCACATCCAGAGTTCCAGAGGGGAGTGTGCTGTCCACACCAAGATGTGGCAAGCCATGGGCTTGTAGTCCTGGGCATTCCTGTGGAGGACCCAGTCACAGCAGATATCAGTCACCATCAGATAGAAGCACAGCATCTGACCTTGGTAATGGAGGTACCAGCACGACTCCTGGCAGAGCCAGTTCCAGTGTTCAAGGCAGTGATGGTGAACTGTTAGCTCTACCATGTATGGTTCAAAGCTGTCCAACATACACAGACATAGGGCTAGCATTGTGATTGACTGTGTTTATGCACACACTCACACACCACTTTCACAATCAGGTCACCTACAGACACACACAGCACATTTCCATTGCCCATCTTTCCTGCTTCCTTTCCTGACTCACACACATGCTTTCAACCTACTGTGTCAGCCTAGGCCTCCCTGTACCCCCACACAACAACCTTTGTAAGTGGTGATACCTGTGCCACATTCCTGTCATCCTTGTCATTGATCTGGGGAAATGGAGCTATGTGCCTGATGTGACTATAAATTACTATGTATTTGTGTAATCCATTGTTGCCTTTGACATGCTGCTTGTTGGGCTCACTGACAGATGATGTATGCTGACATATGTAATGAATAAACCAAATAATTTTATGTACCTTACATTGTATGATGTCATACAACGTAAGGTACATAAAATGATTTGGTTTATTCAATGTATGTACCTTACATTGTATGATGTCATAACTGCAGTGGTGGTGCTGCGGTAGCGTTGTCGCCTCACAGTAAGACGTTGTCCTGTTTGATTCTCAGATAAAGAATCTTCTGTGTGGAGATATGCATGAAGGTTGTGTGTCAGGGCTAGCAACTCGGCATGTAAAATTTACTGCCGATCATTAGCGGATCAGAGTTCCGTTGTGGTGACCCCTAACCGGGAAAAGCCGAAAGACACAACAACATTGTATGTTGTCATAATGACTGTATACTAACACAATGAAAGGCATCTCATGGACCGGTTTATGTTTCAGTTTCAGGATTCTGTGTGAGACACCTACGGATACACAGCGACAATAAATCAAATGTCACAACACAGGATAGCATGTCAGCACAGAAGAAAAATGTCTTCAGAAAAGCACAGCACTATAGGTGCATGGCTCCATAGGTTCATATGTGTATAACAGGCTAACAAGGACAATGGCTTCATTCAGCCTAGTCATGCATCCATAATCTCTGAAAAGGTCTGATGCCCTTGATAAGTGTCAGCATGGTGTCGGGAGCTAACACATGTACAAGCTCTGGTGATGGAGATGAACCATCTACAATTTTCACGTGTCCATTACAGACATTTGTTCTACACCAGTTATAATTGTCTTGTTCCACATGCCATTGTGTAAATTGCACATAATGTATATTACAGAGGAAGTGTGCTTCACATACATATAAGGTGTAGTGTGTGGGTTACATACCTGTCTCTTCAGCATGTACTATTTATACCACAGTGACGGTGTAGGTGTGTAGAGCAGGTAATACATTTGTTAGTCCTGTCTTGGATATGCAAGAGGTATACAGTGGGATCTCACACCTCCCTGTATGGCAGCCATACACCTCCCCTCTACAGCATGTAGGAGACAGACTACACATTCAAGGGACTTGACATCATCTGTATAGGACATTATCTACACTATGTATTGGTTTACCATGGAACCTCTGTGGGTCTTACAGTTGTCAGATATGCCTGTGTAGTGACATAGAAAAGGTGCCATTGTACTCAGTGCTAGGTGTGATAAGTGCCAAATACAGTAATAACAATGACAGTCCAGGATTTACATGCCATTCCTTTCTCTATATGTTGTACAAAACTGAACAAATCCCCAAATCTTAATGACCAGTGAAAGTTAAAGGCTAGATTACTCTTTGTGTCCATAAGTCCCTGAGTAATGGCTCAGCTGTGCAGTGAGTGGAGAATACGATTATTTCTAGGGGTGGATGACTTAAAAGAATAGTATTGTGCATTCCTTGACATTTACTATTTGTCAGTAGCTTGAACAACAACAGAATGTGCGTCTCAACTCATCCTGGATAACTGTTGTTTCTGTTTGGGATTCAGTATCATCTCCTAATTTGCAAGCATCTGCAAATGTAGTCAGCCATAGGTCACTGACAGTGGCCATGACTGTAGAGAAAAGGATGGTTAGCAGGGGTAACTCCATGAATGATTTCTGAGGGAAGTCCACTGGTGACTGGTCTCATTGCAACAGTGGACTACCCAATGCTATCTTCCTGGATAATGACGATCAGACACTTGGCTATCCACCAGTGACTACTCTGTAAATAACCTAAGCAGTTTTTCAGCAATGCCTGATGGCCTAATATTGTCAAATGCCTTGTCAGGCCATGGTAGGTGGAAGTGAGTCATATTCCCCTCATCCATTGCATAGTTTAACACTCACTGAGGTCCACCAGTTAGGGTAGGCATGATCTGCCCTTGATCAAAACAAACTGTGTATGGTACAGTCTGTAAGTGTACAACATTGTTACTGATCATTTCCATGATAACCCCATGGCTTTAAATATCAGACATCTGAGAGATCTGGGGACAGTGTGTGGCACTGCATGCTCTTTGTCCTCTGTGCAACTAACTATTGCAGGTACTTGCATTATGTTCTCTAAGAAAATAGTCATCCAAGGTGTCTGTGTTTGTACAGAGCACAGACAAGCAATTGATGGAAAGGTAATACAGACACCCTGTGAAGTTAAAGTTGGAGGTTTTACACAGGTATTCTGCAGTTGGACACTACTCAAGCAGTGTGTACTGAAAGGACACAATTACCTTGTGAAGAATGCGGAAAGCAGGAGAGTCCCCTGAATTGCTGGTGCCCAGCTACTACTAACACTGATCTCACCCTAACTACTCTCTCCTGGGCTACCATACTCCACTACTTTTTCTCTCATCAGAAACAAAATGTTACTACAAGTCTCATGATGAGAAGCAGGACACACCCCGTTAGTTCATCCACATAGTTATCCCATGTCATGCAAGGCTCTGTAGGCTTCACATAACTTTTTCCAGGTAGATGCCTTGATTAGCAACATGAGCAATGAGTTGACTTTTACATGTATTATGCCTTCTGCTCCAGTGCTGATGGTATTTCACTAGGGTACTGACCAGATGCTGATTAGGAGCACAACTGCAGCATCACAAAATAATGTGCAATGTTCAGTCACACAGATGTCCAAGGTTGCTCAAACAAGCACCACAGTGGTGGTGATCCATTCTGTGACAATTTCATCACAATTCTTGCATCCTGCCATTCAACAGCTTAATGGTGGATATCTGAATGACATGGCTATGCAGCCTACTCCAGAGGAGTGGCCACCTTTGGCCAAAGTATGTCCACTTGCCCCATGTTCTACTTATGTCATACCTTACAGTTATGTACCCAGAACACGTCTGTGCTCCCAAATCATGTCACATAACATCCAGTTTGCTGTCTGATTGCTTGACAGGCACTGTAGACTTGCAAGGCCAAAGTCATGTCTGCAAAGTTGAACAAGTCCTTTGTGCATGCATGGACATCCACATCTTCACTGCAAGGAGAGCCTACAAGCACTGTGTTTCAAGCTGTCAACCCCAAGGGTGTAGCAGCATGACCCTAACTTTGCTTGACTTGCACAGTGTCACATTTGTAGGTATGGTATTGTGACCAATCCTAATAACATGATTATGGCTAATCCAAGGGCCATATGCCTGCCAAAGTACTATAATCACACAACCATGTTATGGCACATTGTCAGGTGCAGTTTTACCTTAGGGGACCTACACAAAGGTGGCAACATGTTACATTTCACCATCTGTTATGACGCTACCTAATGATGGCTTCCTGTGACATACACACAAGCATGACTATATTGCTAATGGCATTGTCAATGACTGCTCAGATATGGAAACTGTCCCCACCCCTGTACTCCCATGTCACACAAACACAATGTGTGAGACATGTAACTGTAATACAAATCTTGATTTCATGGTGTGTCATACACCAGTTGGTACATATGGCAATGAGCATTTTGCCAACATGCACAGCTCACGTCCTGCTCCACCCACACACACAGCTGCAGGTATGAAGCCCCTTACCAGACACATTTCCAAATAACAGACACCTCAGAAAAAAAATGCAAGCTCAGCATACATAATCATACTCCTGGAGACCACAGTACACATAATAGCTCATGCACCACTGTCTCATGGGGTCAAACACCTGAGGCAAACCACAAACTCAAACTTATTATTCATAGGTGATTACATCGTGAGACACACTGAAGTCCATTTCACCAGGCTACATATGGGAAAGGTCACAATTAGCTATCTGTGGGTTGACACAATACAGCATACCACACACTGGTGCAAGTCTTGTAACATGATAATGACATCATAGTTCCTGCAGGTATGTACAACTCTGGACATATGCCACCAGACTGTATACAGACACATGAGTGAGCTTAAACACTGTCTCTCACAGGTATGCCCATGACTTTTAGCTGCATCTTACCCTCACTTAGGGTAATGGCTCAATACACAAGGAAATGATGGACATCGATAATTGCCTTAGCATGTAGTGTCATTGTAAGGGGATCCACTTCTCGTCCATCTGGGATGACTTGCTCAACACATCTCAATGCTCTGCCAGAGATTATTTTCATCTGTCACCCCTGGAATGCTGAGTACTGGGCAGACACCCCTGGAATGCGGAGTACTGGGCAAGGCTGCTGACACTCCCCCACAGTGCATCTTGTAGGCACTGCCTGAAGGGAAAACTTTCCAATGAAAATGCCATCTTCAGTTAACATTACGGTTATGCTGCTACATGCTAGGAATGGCAACACTAAACCCCACTCTGTCCCCACCTTGGAATATGCAGACATTTGTGCAGTCACAGGCACCTGGTTCAAGGCTGTGGACAGCACCACAGCCATACCAGACAACATGTCCTTCCAATGTGCAGACCTCAAGCTGACAGTGTGCAAGGTAATGCAGGTAGTATATACATATTCATTAAGGATAGATACACATGCAGATTAGTGAAACAGTGTGATTTCTTAGAAACACTGCAGGTGCAATTCATGGTTGGAAGGGCACCTAATCAAGCCATTGCCAGCTACAGGAGCAGCTCCATGAATCCAGATGCTAGTTGTGCTTATTTTAATGTACTTGCAACCAAGATACATCAGGACACCATGGTTTGGCGTTACATTAAGTAACCACCAACTGCGTTGGTTAGTTGTGTTGAAGCTGACTTACCCAAAGTTTAGTACACATCCTTCACTACAATGCCCTGAACCAGTGGCATGACATCCCCACAACAGAAGCTAATGTAGTGCATCAGGTGTTTACCAATATGGGTGACCACTGCAGCCCCTCCACTGTGAGGTCCTCCCTGGTGAGATCTGACCACAAATTAGTCTCATTAAAACTAAGTTTCACACCTACTCCCCCCTGCAGAAAATACAGTAATAAATGTCAACAGAGCAATTACCTCCTATGTGATGGTTTACATAGCTTGAATGCACCTCCCCTCAGATGGGACAGGCAAGTATGCAGAGCTCTACACCAATGCTTTATGCAAGTACCTGACAGGAGGAAACCAAGCTCATAATGGCACAGCAAACCTGCCTGGTGGACAACTGTGATTATCAGGCTGGACAATAAAAGGTGGACATTGCTGTGGGACAGTTGGAGTGAGGGTGCCCCCACTAAAATGCAGGTACACCCTCCTGACCAAAAACAAGAATATAGTGTTGTTGTGATGTCATGCAAAAACAGTATGTGACAAAATTAGCCTGTCCCACAAAGGAAAACCACAATGCAGAGTGCAGTTATATGTGCAACCTCAGAGGAAAGGCCCAGACTGTTGGTGAACTTGTTCTTAATGGTAACAAATATAATGAGACTGTACTCATAGCTATCCTTTTGTCCAACAAGTTCTGAGTCAACTTAACTCCACTATCCTCACCACATGCCACATGACATCCCTGCAACCTGTCCCATACCTCCTATATCTACAGAGTAGGTTGTAACTGGACTATCTGTGGAGAATACACAGCATCTATTGGACATGCTAACATCCCAGGATGTGTCCTACATGGGATCCAATGGATTATCAACACCATTGGGAACTCCTTGCAATTGTACTATCACCACTGGCTGCATCCCAATGGCAAGTGCTATCCCCTTGCACAAAGTTGGGTGCATCCATTGGCCACCACAACTATAGACCTATTTGCCTGAGTAGCCATATCTGTAAGCTCATGGGGCAAATTATCATGGAACTGATCAGCAAAGATGTATGTAATCTACAAAGAGTTTACTGTACACAGTTTGGCTTTCTGAAAAGAAGATCATGGCTGTTAAACCTGGCGGGCATGTCTGAGGCAGTCACCAAGAACCTGGATGAGGGGACATCAGGGCATACAACCCCTGGAGTTAGCCAAGCCATGTGACTGTATCCTTCACTCAGGCATCATTGACAAAATCACCCAATTAGGCATCAATGGTACTATCATTATAGGGGACACAAGTGGCTCACTGATGGAACACATACTCAAAATAGGGGAATATGCCTCCAACAGCTGATCTGTGACCACCAGTGTTCAACAGGGCTCAGTCCTGGGTCCTCTACTGCTTGAAATCCATTTAACCATGGTACAAGCAAAACCTGAATGTCTGTGGCTGAGAATGTTGGCTGATGCCTACAAACTATGAACGGTCACAGAATCTGTGAGTTATGTCAATATCCTCCAAGAGGGTATTGCTGAACAAATGCTTGTTGACATACTAATGGCTGTTAACTCCATGCAAATATCTATGCAGTATCCTTTCCATCAGTAACACCTATGTTCTCAGAGGTGATATACCTGGGCAGACAGGCCTGGCCACATAAGGTTTACACTTAATGTACTTTACATCACCATGCCTCTCCAGTTTTAAGAAGGGAATCATATGTTATAACTGAGGGTGGTATCACCTGAAATTAACATAGTCATAACTTCCATGTACTCTTCCCTCAGCATGCCAATATTTGAGTACAATGGCCATTTTTTAATGTACCTGTCCAAGCACTACTGGGAGTTGCACATAACACAATGGTCATTCACAAGGGAACTTAAAATCTTCAGTATCTGTCCAATGGGGATAGTCTGAAATTACTGCCATTGCAGCCTGTAACATACAGACTACTCAGATGTGATCTCTGCCTTGTATACGGGGCAATGAGTGACCTGCTTGAGTAGAAATGCTGCACATCTGTAGGTGGTGTGGTACATGGATTACTCACTGTAAGGACATTAACCTGGTATGTAACATTAGTAATACATGCTGGAGGGTGAGAACTGTGTAGCAGACTTTCACAAACCTTTGAAACAGACTCCTGCCTAATGGCAAACAGAGCACCTCATTGGGACTCATTAGATGCCATCTGAATGCTTGGCTAGGTGACTGTCATTTCACCACAGGGCTTCTGCCTGTGTCCCTCATGGATATGGGCAATATGTGTTGATAGTGTAAATAAGAGTAAAAACTTGGCTAGGATTTGTAAGGGCTCTTAGTCCATTAGGCTACTACAGTTTAAAGATCCTATGATTCCATAAGCTGATGTAATATGCTCTAACAGCCACACACACAAACCTGGCTACACTGAAAATAGCACTGCTTCCAATTAATGTTTGCAAGACACTGCACAGCACACACACAGTCCAAGTTGGCTGTAAGTAGATTAGAACACCTACTCATCTAATGGTACACACTACACATCACAGTACATAATGCATGTGCCACACCTCAAGTCTGCTATTAGCATCTCTTTAAGGCATCTTATGCTTGATAACATCAGTGTGGGCAGGCATTTGGAGGCCCACATCACCTGCTAGAACCAAAATACTGCAAAACCCTACTTCTTTCTAAGTCACTGCTGTGGTCATATTTATGTCATATGGAGATACACACACACGTCATGGCTTAATGCTGGCATTACAATGACAGTTGGCAGTCAATGTTGATGACATCAGCAGGCCTTGCAGAAGAGGGCAGTTAACAGGCTGGCATCAACTTACAACACCAAAAAGTGCAGAACCATTGCAATTTATTAGTCAATGAGGGATTATCAGTTGTTTTGCAGGGAGAGTCAATGATTGCCCACAATCTGTAGTTCTTCAGGCAGCTGTTTGGACACAGGATGTGTATGTCATCTGTAATGTCTATTACTTAAATAATGGACAGAAAAGGGGTAGCAGACAGCCCTGATGAATGGGCCTGACACTGGATATGAGATATAGGTCACTTCACACATTTCAACATAGTGAGATGCCATGTATGCGATACATTGGTCTACCCACTTGGTGATATATCTGTTTATGGCCACATCTGACAATGTTGATTGAATTCCTCAGTGTGGATTTGTGTCAAATAACATGGCCTAGTCAAGTCCACAAGATGATAGTGTTGTAATCATGCATGCCCTCGATGACCTCTTTGAGGACATCTATCAGATGTAACAGAGATGATTTAGCATTAACAACTCACACATGTACACACAGCTGGGATATTACTAGTGTGTCCATTTAGAAAAGGTCCATGATGACATGTGGGTCTACCTCACAGTTGAGGAGATATCTATACATGCATGTATCAGGTGCTGTCCCCCCAACGCAAATGGATTCATGTTGATGTACACAATTCTAGGGGAACATAACCTGTGTGGAGGGTATACTGAAGTGTGTATTCAACCATATCAGGAAAGTTTATGTGCGGAGCTCCCCATCTATGTGAAGCAGAGTTCCTCCCTAACCCAATTGCAAGTGCAACTTAGACAACAGGATGAGAAAATGGAAATTCATCCCTGGTTTGGCACCCATGTCTCTAATGAACATGGGTAACCTTAAATGGTTCATCTCCCAAGCCAATGTTTTCATTTAATAAGTGTATCAGAAATTGTCAAAGATTTGGGATGCATGACTAGGCTTAAAAGGGCCCTTGTGGTTGTTAGCCTAGTAAACACCTATGAACCTACGACTCATGCCATAGGTAATTTGTGATATTGTCACAGCCCATTGATTCTGTGTGATAGGCCTGGATGAAGGTAAGACGGTTCATACTGCCTATTGTGATCTGGCACAGGATTTTGAGACAACCCCCAGGTATCATTTAGAAACTCTTCAGCTGGAGCTTCACCATTATGTCACAAAATGGTAACCAATTGGCTCACTGACAGAACACACAATGTGAAAGTTGGTAAATCAACATGTACTAGTAGAGCAGTCACCAGTGGCAACCCCCAGCAATCTGTGCTTGGCCCTTTAGTGTTCGGAATATATTTCTTAATAGTTCAGGCTAAAGTATAAGGCCTTTGGCTTACTATGTTTGCTGATTTTTTGCATACTGGATGCAATCACAGAGTCCAACAATGATGATAACATACTACAAGAGACCCTAACACAGACAAAAGACTGGTGACAAAGTGACATGATATACAAATAAATGCAGACATGTGTCTTTATTTTGTGCTTCTGAAAAGTAACATTTCATGCAAATTGACAACAATACTGCTGCTGAAATCCAGTGAAGCAAGCACTGGAAACACATATAAATAGCAATGTGAACTTTGAACACCAAGTATCCAGAGTGGTATTGAATGACTGTGCTCTGCACATCATAAGTCACACCATCCTTATGATGTACTCAAAACTCATCAGAACACTAATAGAGTATAATGTTCTGTTTTGCATGTACCTTACCAGACACATGCAGCAGCTACAGGGACCACAGTGGTTTCTCATCAAGAAAACACAGGACCTACAAACCATGCCATGATGCATGTGGAATAATGAAAGCCATGTTACTGTCATCTGTATTGTATAGCATGAGGTAACTTCTGCCTGGCCTCCATGCTAGTGTATAACCCTGCTCTGATGGGAATAGTGCATATCCTCAAATTGGATATAGCTCATTACATCAGCAGTTTCTGTTCAGGAGAATATGGAAATAACAGTGTCCCACATGCTGGTGTAAAAAACTCCATGTAATGTCAAGCAAAAGCACAAACACACACATATACACACACACACATACACATGACTGCAGTGAGTACAGTACCCCTACCTACGTACACAGACTACATAACTCAATACTTTACGCAATCATCACAGCACAAGTCTGACTTTTACAAGATTGCAGGTCATATTATAGTGGATGACATCAGCAGGTTATGCTGGAGAAAAGATTTTGGGAGGTCTGCATAGGTTCATAGGAGGTTACTAGCCTAATGGCCCTAGGGCATTTACAAGTCTAGCTGTGTAAAAACATAAGTACCCTTATTGAGCATATAAGGTCATTGTTAGCACAGCACTGAATGGCTTTGTCCAGGAGGGATGCAGGTTCCACCACAGGGGTGGACTTGCAATCACCCATACAGCTGTCAAGGTTGCTCTTGAATAGGATCATTGAAGACCACTGCTTTACATACAGTTAAAGCCTATTATAGAGGTGTATCAATTGCTGGGAGCTAAATTTTTCACCCCAGCATGCTCTGTTTATGTCACAGGGTAGACTGAGATCTCTGGAACAAGTTATTCTTGTCCCATTTGATTTGCAAATGTCCAGCATTTCTGATAGGGCAGGGTCTGAGACTGTTCTGTAGGCCAGGCAGAGGTCACTTCTCAGCAGTCTGCATGATACTGAGTACAGAGACAAATCTTTCAGTCTTTTCATGTAGGTCATGTTTTGGAGGCCCTGGATTCTCCTGGTCACAGACCTCTGTTCTGCAAGTGTCTGGTGAGGTACAGGCAGAAGAGAATCATTGTACTCAATTAGTGGTCTGATAAGAGTGGAGTACAGCAGAGCTATGACCACTCCAGTCTTGAATGTGATGGCCTTATTTATGAGGTGCACAATGTAAAATGCAAGTCTCACCATTATGGACACATAGCAATTTAAGTGTAAATTGCTACCAACATGTGTTTCTAAGTCTCGCAACACTGTGTTTGAGGTTAGAGGGGTGCTAGGTATATCATAATTAGCAGGGGTACTTCATTGCCAAAGGGGACAATGAGGTATTGTTTGGCTTAAGGTTCAATGAGTTACGGACAAATCATTTGTCTTTGTCAGCCTCTTCCGTAATATGTTACCATCATTGGGGGACTCTATATGATTCTGTCCAGTTTACAGTCATCTGCAAACTTTGTAAACCACAGGCCATCTACCTTTGCGTGGGCTTCAGAGAAACTGATCTCAAACAGTTGATGGCCCAGCACAGATTCGTGAGGTATTCCAATGGTAAGTGGTCTAGTGGTGGAGGTGCAGTCCCCAACTTTGACAGTGCACATTCTGTCGGTGAGGTAGCTAGCTATGCATCTAGTAATATATGGGTTAGTTCCCAGAAAGGAGATTTTTCTCTATGATACATGAACAGAGGCTAGTGTCAAAGACCTTGGATAACTCATCATAGGCAGCATGTCCTGTTATCTCTCATCCAGATTATTTGGGGTCAGGATCAAAGAACTCCACTAGGTTTAATAAGCAAGATCTACCCTTGACAAAACCCAAATAGGTCGGGTCAAGTGCGTTGAAGGTCACCTATGTCCCTGTGGATAAATTCCATGCTGATTCTTTCCCTAGCCTTGCAGATAAATATTTTTAGACTTATGGGTCAAGAGTTCTGCATGCTACCAGATTGATGTGCATTGCATATCGCACAACATTTGATATTAATTTCTGTAGTGTAGGTGATATATGTATGGAAAACATACTGAGATAGAATAGTTGTGTAAAATCTTACCATAACCACAGGTGGTCTTCTCTTCTATATTCTGCAGTATTCATCACATTAGACAGTCCACTTCAGGCTGACTTGTATGTCCAGCTAGTATACAAAAGTTGATATGCTACTGCAAGGTACACGTGACAGCACATTATTTCATGTACATTGGTCATAAAAAATTGGCAGGTATAAAGCAGGCGTCAGCGTGCACTAACCTCAGAACTAAATGCCACCAAGTACCAGCCTGAGACATGGTGAGAAACATATCACCAGGAAAAACTAGGCAAGCATCAGTGGGAAGGCTGGGGATAAGCAATACTACAGCATACAGAAAATTAAGACATCTATGGCTATGGTAAGATTTTACAAAGCTATTCTATGTACTTCTATTCATATGCTACAGTATTCATCACATTAGGGAGAATGCCAAAGCTCATGCTTGGGAATGATTGGGAGGAGGAGGAGCAGATGCTTGTTCTACAAACTCATGTAGAATAGCTCTGGCAAAACCAGCCCTGGACCTGGAGATCACATCAAGTTTATAATGTTTAATGAAAGTGTGAACAGAGGACCAGGTAGCAGCCTCCAGGAATAAGCAAGTGTCCAATCCTTTAATGAAAGCCCCAGAGAAGATTACTACTCTAGTGGAGTGTGGTCTCACTGGAGAAGAAAGGCTCTTACCATTGGCTGAATAACAGAAAGAGATAGCTTCAGAAATCCAAGAAGAGATAGTTTGCTTGGAAACCAGCTGACCAGGGGCCCTTGGGTGATAGGACACAAAAAAGCATTCAGATTTATGCATAGATTTGGTTTTATCCAGGTAGTATCCGAGTTGCCTGTGCACATCCAAAGTGTGAAGAATTCTCTCAGTGGAAGATTGTGGGGAAGGAAAAAAGGTGGGAAGGTTGATAGATTGATTAAGAGATAATTCATTGACCACCTTGGGCATAAAGGAAGGGCTGGTATGCAAGGATACCCTGTCTCTGTGAAAAGCTGTGAAGAGGGGATTAGACATCAGAGCTTGCAAAACTCAGAGACCCTTCTGGTGGAGGTAATGGCCACTAGCAGAACTATTTTCCATGTGCAGTACTGCAGGGAAGATGAGCTTGCTGGCTCAAAAGGTGCCAGTGTAAGCTTCTTTAACATAACATTGAGATCTCAAAGAGAAGGAACTTGTTTCCTTGGTGGTCTAATATGAAGGGCACCTTTAATGAAAAGTTTAACTTCTAACCTAGAGGCTTCAGGAGGTGGCATAGGTAGACAAACCTAAATGGCTGAAAGGTGAGCCTTCACTGAAGAATAGGACAGCCCACCCTTCCTCAGTTCACACAGATAGGACAAAACCATGGGGACATCCACTGACAGTGGCTTTAGATCATAAATGCGACACTAGATGGAAAACTTTTTCCATGTGGAAACATAGGATTTCTTAGTTATGGATTTTCTGGTCTTATGCAGAACTTGAAGCATGTCCTCTGAAAATAGGTGTCTAAAGGGAATTAAAACCCTATAACCCACAGAGCCAGGTTCAGAGTTGACAGCTGTGGATGTATTAGGGTTCCCTTGTCCTGTGTGAGTAGATCCATCCTGTGGGGTAACTAGTGATGATTGTCCCTGGCTAAGTGCAGGATAAGGGGGAACTAGTGCTGCCTTGGCCAAAAGGAAGTCATCAGCAAGATTTTTGTTTGATCCTGCTAAATCTTCAGTAGGATATTGTGGAGGAGAGGTAAGACAGGAAAGCATACAGAAACACCCCCTTTCGAGAGAATGATAAACCACATCTATATGTGATATAATGTATTCTAAAGTCTGGGTTACAATAATAAATTTGCAGTAGGCACATAACCCACATTTTTGCATCCCCACCATAAACATAGCAGGAGCCAAGGGTCATTCTAAAAGATTTTTAATGGTTTGCCCCCTCCTAATAATCAGTCTGGGTGCATTACCGATTTTTGATCTAAGAACAGGATTACCAAAGCCCAGTTCTTAAATAGGATTTTTTTTATTTCGGGTACATCAGAAGAAAAAGTAGTAAACCCAGAAATTAGTAGTTTATTGACCATTTTGGGCTAAATTCTATCTCTTTCATTTCAATGGTATAAAACTCGCATTTGCGAGATTTTTGCACTTATATACAGCTCGGCAAGCTCCTGCCTGGTGCCCTGCAGAGTTCTACAGCAGCAGAGAGACAAAAGAGAGACTTTGGAGTGATTAAGTATAATTTTTCTGCATTTTCTTGCTGCCTTTAGCTAATTCTGCCTAAAACACTGATTGTTTAGTATTCCTGTGATTTAAAAAGCTTGTTTCAGCTACATATTGTACTTATTTTACTGCCTGCACTTTAACAAAGTTGTTTTTGTGTTTAAATTACCTGTTTAACTGTTGTAGGCTACACACTCAAGTGTGGCAGTCATTTATGTGCATTTAAAGAGCTTTTTGATTGTATCTGCTTTATTTTCTGAAAAAAATATATATATATATATATACTTGTTTTCCCACATTTCTAAGCAAGTATAGTCCAGTTTTCAGGTTAGTGCTGTATTCAGGGCTGTGTTACAAGTTTCTGTGTTTACCCATACCTTACTTGAATAGAAGGAAGTTTCTCTGTTCACCTGTGAGAGAGGGGAGCTTTGAGCAGCCTATCTGTCCCTGGAGGAGTGGTTTCTGCTCAGAAAGTAGTAGTTTATTGGTCATTTTGAGTTAATTTCTGTTTCTTTCATTTCCCTGCTATAAAACCCACATTTGTGAGGTTTTTTCATTTGTATACAGCTCAGCAAGCTCCTGCCTGGTGTCCTGCAGAATTCTACAGCAGCAGAGAGACAAAAAAGACACTTTGGAGTGATTAAGTATCATTTTTCTGCATTTTCTTGCTGCCTCTAGCTAATTCTGCCTAAAACGCCAATTTTTTTTTAGAGTTTCTGTGATTTAAAAAGGTTGTTTCCGCTACATAGTGCACTTATTTTTCTGCCTGCACTTTAACAAAGTCATTTTTTGTATTTAAATTACCTGTTTAACTGTTGTAGGCTATACACTCAAGTGTGACAGTTATTTCTGTGCATTTAAAGTGTTTTTTTTTATTGTATCTGCTTTATTTTCTGAAAATAACAAAGTACTTGTTTTCCTGCCATTCTAAGCTAGTATAGTCCGGTTTTCAGGTTAGTGCTGAATTCAGAGCTGTTACAAGTTTCTGTGTTTGCCCATACCTTACTTGGATAGAAGAAAGTTTCTCTGTTCACCTGTAAGAGCGGGGAGCTTTGAGCAGCCTATCTGTCCCTGGAGGAGTTGTTTCTGCCCAGACATTAGTAGTTTATTGGTCATTTTGGGCTAATTTCTATCTCTTTCATTTCCCTGCTATAAAACCCGCATTAGGGTGGTTTTGACCGAAGGCAGTGCCGGTTAGCTAGGGTATAACTATTCCCAGCTCCACAAAGTTTACTCTTCGATTTTCCCTTGGAACTAGACAAACTTTCAACTTAAGCACTCAAACTATTCACTTCTCAGCCATGCACTTGCTCTAAACTCACAGCAAGTACTAATAAACCTGAGCACTAGACTCCCCCCCCCTATACTGTAGAGAAGGGCAAAGCTCTGTATTCAATCTTACCAGCCAATCAGTAAAACGGTTCGCTGTACCTATCCAGGCATGTCCAAAGGGCAGACTCAGGTGTACTCTCTGGTCCAACAGGTGAATCTGGGCATTTTGAGGCAGTGTTACAACTTCCTCATGTACACAGACAACCCTTTCCTCCTACCTCCACACGTTAATACATGCGAAAGATGCAGTTATACAGCCAAACTGGAGGCTAAGCTCTCGCAACCCAAGACTCAACCAGACAGTCAAGAGGAGAAGGGAATTACTTGCATCGCACCACTAGTCTCACATAGACCTATGAAACCAACACCAGCAAAAAACACACATAAATACATGAAAACATACTCAGAGACTCTAAATAAACATCTGCAAAAGCAACAGAGACCTCCAAAGCAGACACCCAAGCAACCTCCACCCCCAACACAAACCATGAAACAAATACTTTACAAAACCAGTGTGCCATGCAGTCCTTAAGGCAAAATAACATACCCAACATACTAGTAATTTTTGACTCTATAGTCAGGCACACTAACTTCCCACTCACTAGGTTGAATAAGGAGAAGGTTACTGTTAGCTGCCTGCTGGGTGCCAGGATCCACCACATAACAAGCACTCCGGTCACTCCAGAACAAGTACAAATACAACTCTGTCATTGTCCATGTTGGTGTGAATGACCTGAGCCGTAACCCCCTGGACTACATGAAAAGAGACATGGAAGAGCTCTCTGATCATGTAGCCCAGGCCAATATGACCCTGACCTTGAGTAGTATCCTGCCCTCACCAAGAAAGATACCATGGTATAAAGAAAAAATTATCAATTTCAACAATTGGCTAAGCTTCTGGTGTCATTCAAAGGGGATCCAGGGTATGTCAGCCTGGGAAGACATGCTCGACAAGCCATGCTGCTTCACTAGAGATGGCTTGCACCCATCATCCTTAGGCTGGCTTTCGAATACTGGCCAAGGCTCTTGCCACCCCCATAGTGCCTTCCTTAGGCAAAGCTCAAAAGACAAACCCACCGCCGTAAATAGCACAAGTAACAAAAACTGAGAGTAATGCTGCTCAATGCCAGAAGTCTAAACCTCAAAATGCACACACTCGAGGTACTCCTCGAAAATCAATATAAGTGCAGTAACAGAAACCTGGTTTAAGGCTCCAGAGAGCACCCCAGCACTACCAGGCTACAACTCATACCATACATTTTGGCCACAAAACCTGAACCGAAATACAAAAGGTGGGGACGTATCAATATTCATCAAGGATACCCTCACCTCCAAGTTAGTGGCAGAGCACGATGCTTCAGAGATCATCCATGTGCAACTGACAATGGGCAAACTTGCAATTCAAATTGTAGCTTGCTACAGATCACCCTCCATGTCCCAGGATCCCCATTCCACATTTCTGGAAACACTGGGAAACAAAGGTCCTACCAAAAACCCTGATATTGGGTGATTTCGATTACTCAGACATTAACTGGGAGAACCACTCAAGTACTAACTCCTTTGCCCAACATTTCCTAGAATATATAAACTCAAATGCCCTGTATCAACTGATCAACATCCCTACCAGAGGTGACAATATATTGGACCTGGTCATTACCAACATGGGCGACCAGTGTTCCACACCGGAGGTCAATCTCTCACTGGTTAGATCTGACCATAAACTAATCACTCAAGATATCCCCATTCCACCCCCACCCCTGGTAAAAGAAACCACCGTGAAAAACTTTTCAAAAGCAAACTTCACGCTACTTAAGACCGAGATGGAAAGTTTCAAAGCCCCCATGCTAAAGGATAACACTGCCCAAGCTGAAAAATCTTTTACTAATGCATTCTACAGATACCTACAAGAATGCATGGATCATGCTATCCTAAGTTAAACCAAGACTCACTCCTCCAAGAAAAGGAAACCAGTCTGGTGGACCCCTGCCATAAACAATCTATACAATAGAAGGAGGAAACTAGTACAGAAAAAGAGTAAAATGCCAAGAAGGTAAGACATCCCTGATCAGTATCAGCAAGAAACTATGATCCCTCATAAAATCATCCAAGGCTAGCTTTGAAAGAAAAATTGCCAAGGACTCCAAAGATAACCACAAGGCATTCTTTAGCTATGTCAAGAATCTAAGTGGCATTTCTCAGATCTGCTAGGAGTTAGTGCAGAATGGCACAAAATACAATGAACTGACTGATATCACCAACATCCTGGCAGACAGGTTCAGTGCAAACTTCACCTTCCTCTCACCCTCAAAAGGGACCATAACCATACCAGAAGAATGTAGTGCCCCTGAAATCAGACACTCAGGTTAAAACAGCCCTCTCCAAAGCCAAAAACAAAGCATCAATGGGACCGGACGGTGTCCCAGGCTGCATCCTACACAAGCTCAAAGATGAACTAACACCATACCTAAACACACTGTTCAAATTCAGCCTCTCCACAGGCTACATTGCCCATAGAGTGGCAGCACAGCAATGTTTATTCCGCTCCACAAAGGTGGAGCCACAACAGACCCCGGGAACTATCGCCCTATAAGCCTGACTATCTTGGTCTGCAAGGCTATGGAGCACATCATTATGGATCACATTAACAGAGACACTGGAAACCTCAAAACACTGGACCCTACCCAGTTTGGCTTTGTTAAGGGCAGATCATGCCTCCTAACCTGGTGGACATCTTTGAGTCAGTTACCAAGGCTATAGATGAGGGAAAGGTGGCCTTCAACACAATTCCCAATTCTGGTATTATAGACAAGCTCACCAGCCTGAACATAAACCCCCATGCCATGAGATGGGTTGACAACTGGCTCATGGACAGAACCCAAATAGAAAGAGTTGTGGGAGCTAGGTCGGACTCTAAACCGGTTACAAGTGGCATTCCCCAGGTCTCAGTCCTAGGACCCATCCTGTTCGGCATATACTTCTCAGAAGTACAGGCAAGCACAGGAGGACTATGGCTGTCCAAGTTTGCAGACAACTGCAAACTAGGGGCTACAACTGGCTCTTCAGCTGACACAGACATCCTCCAAAATGGTCTCACTGAGACAGATACCTGGTGTCAAAACCATGGCCTCAAGCTAAATGCCAAAAAGTGCATAGTCATCCACTTTGGAAAAAACAAAGTAACCACAAACTACCACATAGATGGTAGCCCCCTAAATACGGAAGACATAATAGGGGATCTGGGGACCCAAGTAGATAGTAATCGCTCCTTTGATAATCACATTGCCAAAGTGGTTAGAAAATCCTTCTATGTGGCCCATCACAAAAGGTTTTGCATCCAGATCAAAAGAGGTCATTGGGCCCCTCTACGCATCAATCATCAGACCCATCATGGAGTACAATGCCCCATTTGGGAATTATCTTACAAGACACCTGCAACAGCTGGAAAGACCACAGAAGTACCTCACCAAGGGGATCACTGGCCTCAAACAGATGCCCTATGCAGCTCAACTGAGGAAACTCCAGCTGTACTCGGTTGCATACCGCCTACTCAGAGATGATCCCTGCCTGACATACAAGGCCATGTCCAACCCAGAATTGATGGACATGCTCGACCTAAAGAAAACCATATCTCCTCGAGCCACACACTCTATGGATCTAAACCTCACCACAACAATAAATAGGACGTGCTGGAGGGATAGATTCTTGTCCCAGAGACTTCCCATGCTCTGGAACAAGATTCCAATCTACATTAGGCAGAGCTCCTCGCTAACACTTTTCAAGAGAAACCTTGACGAGTGGATGGGAAATAGAAAGTTTATCCCAGGGATCACTTCAATGGCTCTGCTGCACAGAGGCACAGGAAACTAATCTAAGGGGGCAGCGAAAGCCAACACAATTCTGGATAGGCCTATAAATGCCTTCAGGCAGATAGCCTAGTACCTAGCTATGAACATAAACAAGTTTGAAATTCAACTGAGGCCTCATTTACAGTTCTCATACAGCAGAATACATGATATCACATATAGATAACAAAAAACTATAAATGCAGTACACTGGGAGTGGTTTAATTAGCTCAATGCCAATGGTGTACCTCTTTCTATATAGGTATGACTGAAAGGCAATTTAAACAACGTATTTACAAACATCAATACAATATAGGTAAACAGAATACTAACAATGCCCTGGCTAAACATATTGTCAATTTTCCTGACCATTTTTTTGGTTATTTGGTGGTAGAATAAGTGAAGAAAAATGTTAAGGGAGTGCCATGGTCATTGGATTTTGAACTAAGGGAGCTGTTATGGCAATCAAAAATTGAATGCTTTTTCCTATTCAGGCTTGAATGATCATTGTTCGTTGGGTTGCCCACTCAGACTAAAGGCCCTGAATAGATAATATTAAAATTGTTTATTGAAATAATATGTTAATCTCTTACACTGTTTTTACATATATGTGGTACCCTTAAGTAGGAGATAAGGCTGTCTTTAATCCTGATATCATCAATTGAATTAATTTCAATGTAATTGTTTTAGTATAAAAATGGTAATAGTTGCTTCATCTATACTGTTTGAATGAAAGCGCTTACATGGATTAAACTTATGTGATTTTATTGGATTGCAGTCATTCTTACTCCATCCGTTACTACATTCTACTATGTCAGTAAGCACATCCTCATGTATGGCGATTCAGGTGATGCAGCATGGACCTTTGTAAATAAAGAGCAGTGGTTCCCACTTTTTGCCCGAGTGGAATGCCTGCACTTCCCTCACAGACTCCTTCAGGGATTCCCCTCGGGTACCCACCACAGAGACATCCACTGACTCTGGTATGGCTTCTGAGCCTACATTGGGCTTGGGAGAGATGTCCAGAAGAGAGGACACAGCTGGAAGATCTGGTCAGGTTTTCTTAGCCTTTTTTGCTTGTTCGTCTGAAGGACCCAACATCATCTCCATTTCCTGTGCCAGATGCTTAAGGCATTGGTTCTCTAAGTAAAGTTTAAGAGAAGCTAAATGACTGCTAAGGGTTTTCATGATTAACGACTTGCAGATAGTGCAAGTGGTATGATTGTGCTCTAGGCCAAGACAGAACAAGCAGAGGTCACGGGCATCTATATGTGGAATCTGCCTTCCACACTGACACTTGCCCTTCCTAGTTGACATGAAATCACCCAACAAATAAGCAGTAGCAAAAAGAATTAAGAATGAAAAAATACAAATCGGGCACTTATCTGAATTGAGATACACAACAGATCTGGTGAGCGAATGTCTGGAGCAGGTGATCAAACAGGCGTCAGAAAAGTTCAGAGGCCGGTGCATGCTGACGTCAGCTTTATACCCAATGCCTTTTTAAAACTGACATATGCGAGATGATGTGTGGCGTTGATCGTACCTCGTCACCTGCTATGAATACTGCAAGATATGGCAGAAGGACATAGCAGGGTTGTAGTGCTTGGGGGGAGGCAAAAGACGGATGTATTGTAAATATGTGACATATCATTAGACTGGGCCTTCAGTTCCTGTTTCTACATGCAATTTTATGCCATAGACAGGAAATGGACAGTAAAAAGCAGTAATACATAATATTTACTTTTCCATAGCATGATGAGCAGCAGGTTTGTAAGATGGTTGGCAAAGGGTTTGCACATCCGAGATACAGATTTCCAATGCTAATCTTGTTTGTACATAGCTAAGCAGTGCACAAATGCAAGCCACATTGCTAAAGTCTGAGAGTTAGTATTGAGTCTATGAAACACACCTGCTGTTTAACTGACTCTGTGGGAGCATATGTAAATGCACTGACATTACTTTTTGAGACCAGATTATACTGGATTTGAATCCAGGTGTATCTAATAATTTTAAATAAACATTGATAATACAATCTCATGGATTCTTTATAGTACACATGTTGCTGTGTGTTGCCTCAGTATAGGGGGTTTAAGTGGCATTACTTGGTGGTAACTATGGAATTTTGCCGTTATACACCATTGCTGCACATTGGTGCATGATGCACACCTCCACACAATGGAGCCCAAAAAGTGAAAGAATCCATTGCTTTTTATGCTACTTATGTGTTGTGTGTGATTCTATTTTTGATCAGATTAAAGGTGTTAAAATGGGGCAATTAGGAAAGTATTGAAATGGGAAGTAAGCAGGGGGAAGAACACAGGGAAAACAGAACAGGAATGTGCAGGAGGGAGGTAGGAAACAGCTAGAGCTAGCCATTTCTTTAACAGTGTAAACTAGCCAACTGGACCAAATCAAGTGTATCAAGAAGACATGCAAAATGGAGAGCTGTGTGTCTGAATTTTTTTTTTTTGTGGGACAGACGCCCATTTTTTTAAATTTCAGTAAGAGAAGAATGTTGGGGGAGGGATGTAGGTATGTCTGGGTTAGATAGGTTGGGTAGGTGAGGAAGCAATTGCAAACATACAAGACAAGAGACAAGAACAGCAATGGACACAAAAGGTTGGGGGACACCATGATTGGGATGAGGGAGGGGACAGCACAGGCTTGTGCCTATCAAGCTTGGTGACAGTGAGAATCAAGCTCTCATCCACTAAACTGTCATCACCTGTCAATTTACTCCACTGGTGGTTGGAGTGCTTACAGACAATGAGGGAGCGCAGCATCTTCATCCGGCATAGGTGTACACCAGTGGTGTGTGGGGTTGTGTGCTGAACCATCCCTGGCAACTCGCTGCGGGTGGTGAAATAATCACCCCTGCCACTGCTCCCAGAGGGTACCACTTCACTACTTGCAGCAAAAGACTACCTGAGGGTGCAGGAATTGTAGGGGCAGCAGAGGCAGTGCTGCTAGGATGGCTCCTAAATGTGCTGGGCATTGGTGTTGGAGACGATGGAGTGGAGGCAGGCTGGTCCCATGGGGCTGGCCTACCTCTCTGTGGTGTGGAACATTTAGTGATGTGGTACACATGGATGGCATGGAGACATTTTGATGACACACAATAGAAAATAAAAAAAAAAGAGAGGCAAGGGTTGGGGTGACAGAAAAAAAAAGAGATAAGATTAGTACCATTATATGTGACATACAATGCATTAATATAATTATACAACTCTTTTAACTTAAGTATTACATTTAAGTGTACCTCCTAACAAATACACACTGTACCACAGATTGCTGAAAGTAATCCATGAAATGTGCATATATTGCACATATGCGTGTTCCAGTTATACAGATTACAGTTTGCACAGGTTATTTGTGCCAATGGTATACCATGTTTAATTTAATGTAAATATTATTAAAGAACTAACAGTATCACATAGTTGTGAAGTGTGGTAATTGAACCTATAACCTCTAACTACAGCCCAATGATGGACACTTACAATTGGTTTGTGCTACACACTAATGCATGCATGATGCAACTCTATAAAATACCAAAAAAAATGCTACAATAACACGTCTCTTCTGCTACATACATACCACTTGCTTCCTCAGTCTCACCAATTGAGGAACATGGGCCTGCACATTGAACTCATGCTCCTTGGCAGCTGCAGAAAGAACAGAAAATAATGGAATAGCATTATGCATACCGGTCTTGCATATATTAAGCTTTCTAAGTCTTACAAGTACTGTCTTTATTTCATACTAACACAGCTGTGGGATGTCCTCTGTCTCAAATTCCTCCAACAGTTGAGAGCATCTCTTTTTCTCCTGTGTTAGGTTATTAAAATCATGCCTACATTGTTTTTCAGTGCAAGGGATACAGTGGCACTGGATGCAGCCTGGGCCAAACTATTCCACACCTCAGACTTATAATGAGAGCCAGAAGAGTCCCCATGTAGAAGTCTTTCACTGCGGTGCTTTACCAGGAGTTCGGTAAATATCCTGGAGTCCCCAACAACTAACCTGTGCCCTAAACCTGGCACCTTCCCCACTAATGGCACCAGGTCTACCAGCAGAACTAGCAATGCTGACTGATGCTGTCACACCAATTCCAGTTATCATGTTTACTGGTAGTGAGCAAACGTGAGCAACTCGTTTGCTTGATTTTAAGAGGATAGCAGCAGTGCAAAACAGGGATAAATTAAATAAATGCAACTGGAAGGTTAATCTTGAGAGGTGGCCTTAGTTTAAGGGGTGTCTACTGACGTAGCCTGGAAATATATACTGGAAATTAGAAGAAAACTGTTAGGTGAGTTAGTTTTGGAGACATGCACTGGGGCATACATGTAATGACCTGACACATTTGTTTTTACCTTTATGCACTGCGAAAATTGGTTTTTACACTGTGGGATTCAAACCTAGGCATAAGGGACAACACATTGTCTTCTACAGCATTGATTTTTCTGTCTTTGCCTCAGAAGTGCTGCTCTGATATAGTCAGGAATCATATATAAATACAGGTCACAATATGAGCTTGTTACATAGGTGTGCGACTTGACAAGGTTATTGGACATAGGTCCAGCTGTGTATGTGTCTTAGTCAAATGTGAATCCCATGCAACTCTAGACAGCAGAACTATACTTATAGAATTATAGTATATAGGATACCCTCAGTCATACATCTAAAAAACACAATAATGGTGTCTCATCCCTCATATATATAATTCATATCAGCTCCACTATCTAAAAAGTGTTAAGTGAGAGTGAATATAATGGGAAGTGGAACAACAGTACAATATAAGGAATATCCTGTACTAGAACCCAAGACATATGTGTATGGCAGTCCTACACTTACACTTGTTGCCACAAGAATGTTAAAATGACACTTGTCCATTTTCCAGTTGATTGTTATAATCTTCACAGTCACAACAGTAAGAAAAAAGGTTGTTTACCCATTACTAGAACCCAGGACCATCTGTATTCCAGTCCTACACTTACACCTGCTGCCACAGGACTTATTCCCTACTGTACTAAGCATTTCTTAAGGTCTGTGTTAACCACTGTACAATGCCTCTCAGCAGGTTTGTGCAGTGCCCAACAGAATTAATTGACTGTATCCGGTTTCTATTTTTGGCTGTCTGGCTCCTGTCGGCAGGTGTTCTGTTTGCTTCTTACAAATGAGATTAGCACAGCCAAACCTGACATTCATTTCATCCAATTCCTGTGATTGCACTAAGCACCACATAAAAAAAAAATCAAAACAAAAAAGGAAAGAAAAGGAAAAAAAAAAAAGAAAAAAGGGACAAGTAATTGAAATGAGGAAAATCAATCTAGAAAATGTTGGTTTGCATGAGAGATTCCCACACAGCTCTGCATTTGAACTCTCACTCCAATGAACTTTCTGAACACACAAAAAGGGTACTTTATCCCTCTTTGCCACAAAACAGCTTTGTAGCAAGGAATTGAAATTATTCTGCAATACAAGCAACTTCAACATAATTTACAGTAATGTGAAACCATACAACTGTATTTGTACATTTATTTTCTGATGTAGTAGAATAAGTGATCCCACAACCAGTTATGATTATTGCTTGCAAACATACAGCTCTGTCTTACCTATCTGTATTTGTCTGTCATTTTTCTCTTATCTGGCCTCACATACATCACCTTTCTGCTGTTCTATCCCTCTCCCTTTTTTATTTCCTTTTGAGGACTTTTATGTCTAGAATTTGTCCTGTCTGAAGTAACTGACTCCACATGTTGTCCTGGCTTAGCCATCTTACTGCTTTTATATTCTTTCCTTTCCTGTTCTCTATTAAGATTCTCCCTTTTCTTTGACTTTCTTCTGTTTTTTTTAAAATTACATTCTCCTTAAAGTTGTCAATAACTACTATATTCTTCAAATAGCAATGCTCCACTATATTTTTGTTTTATATCACATACAGCTTATATCTTAGATTTCCTTTTCTGACATCCACAGTCTTTAACTTTTACTGATACAGAAACTGACAATTAAATGTTATATTCTCCTATTAATATTTTCATCTTTCTCTATTTTATTTTCTGTTAGCTTGTAAGGATATTTTGAATAATCCTTTAGCTTTTTGATTATGAACTGTGACATCCTTACCTGATTGTTTTAGTTTGATTCTAGCCCAGGCCAGCCTCACTCCATTCATCCTCACTGCACTCGGGCTCACTCTACTCCCCTACCCTACTCCCATTCCCACCCACTCCCACTTCAATTTCCTTTATACCTAATCGTCTTGACCCCTCCCATCCACACTCCAACTTCCTGTTAATTTTAGCCAATAACAATCTATCCCTCCTATCTATCTCCTTCCTAAACCCCTCCTCTGTCACTGCTCCCACCCCCACCTAATTCTTCTCTCCCACCCCCACCTAATCCTCCTCTCCCATCTACTTCATGTGACTTCCTGTGGCTTACTCTCAACACCCTCTTCTATCTCTCTTTTTAACTTCATAATGATCTTTGCTGTTTTCTCTTTTCCATTTCTCCTCCTCCTTGTATACTCTCTTTTAATACTCTTCTCCAAACTTACTTATCACATCCTATTAGTTCTACAACCCTGCTCACCTACTTCTTCTCTCTATACTGCACACTCACATGCACTTTACTCTCACTCTTTTTTTGGACTGAACTCAATTTCCCCAAAATTAAATTATCTCCTAAGCTTACTTTGCCATTTAGAACAAAACATAAATGTCTGCATTTCTTTCTCTCTATCACACCAGTCCTGCACTCATTCATCTCCCTTCAACTCTCAGGTGACATTCACCCTAACCCAGACCCCATAACTGCTGCATCAACTTCACTCTATCCTGTCCCTTTGCATACACATCTCTAACCCCAAACTTTTATCCTTTTACTCCATCAACATCCATAGTATCCTTAAGACAACTGAATTCCACTCTCGAATAGACCAATATTCTCCTAACATAGTTGCATTCTCTAAAACTTGGCTAAAATCTCATAACACAAATAATGAATTTCTTTTCCCAGGTTACAACATTCTGTGTCATGACCAAACACATAAAAAAAGAGGAGGTGTTGCCATTCTTAACTCTAACCTTAACTGCTCCTTCCAATCTTCAGCCCTCTTTTCTTCCAGCAGAACTCATTATGGCTAATTTTAAACCCAACATTCACAAAACCCTAACAATAGTTGCCATCTATATACCCGCAGGAGATAACATACCATTGTTAGAACTGATTCTCCACTGGATGTCTGACAATATACCCAAGGAGACTATAATTTTAGGTGATGATAACATCAGTTGGCTAAGTATTTTTCCAACTCCCCCACTTCCAGCACTAACTTGTATGATTTACTCAACTTATCTCTTCCTCCTCTTTTCACCATACAACCCACAAATTCAAGTTCTATTATTGACTGGATTCTTGTTTCTAATTCTCACCTATATTACTACCCTCAATCCCTACCAGATTCCATAAGTGATCATAGTCCAATTTGCATCCAAAGATTCTCCCCCCATTAGTCTGGACCTCACAAATTTAAAGAATGCCATAAGCTAGCTAGCTTTAACAACTCTCTCAGTATAGATTGGTCCTTCTTATTTACTCTACCTCTGGATGAAGCAGTACTTATTTACCTCTGGATGAAGCAGTACTTAAATTGAACTCCATCTTCCTAAACACATTTAATTCTCCTGTCCCACCCAAATGGTCAGAGTAAAATCTCAGCATTCCCCTTTAGCTCTCTAACTTTACCAGATCTCTAATACAGAAAAGAGATAATGCGTGGAAACACTGGACCAAAAGTAAAACTCCAGACAGCCTCCTAAAATATAGGGAACTTCGCAACCTGACTAAAAAACACATTATCAATGACAAAAAGAAGTTCTACCACACAAATCAAAATGCTACACCCAGAAACCCTAAAAAGTTTTGGAATACTATTAATCAGATTCTTTACCCAGGCAATCCCTCTTCACCTCACCCTTCCTCCAATAATACTCCCCTTGAAACAGCAACTATTTTTAATTCATTTTTCATTGATTCCATCAGTTCTATTATGCAGACTTCATATACACCCCGATCTCCCACTCCGTAGCCCCCCTCTACACACCGATCTCCCACTCCGTAGCCCCCCTCTACTACACAACTCATCTCTTTCACTGAAACCTGTTCCTACCAGCTACATTAAAAACTTCTTCTTATTGTTTCCCATCAGCTGACAAATTACCACCTCTCTTCTTAAAGACTGCAGCCAAATCTATAGCATACTGAGTCTCCATCCATATAAATCACTCCATTAGGCAATCTACTGTCCTTACTATTTGGAAAAAAATCCACATAATTCGAATCCATAAGGGATGGCATTCAAGAGAACTTTCTAATTTTCATCCTATAGCCATCCTCTCTCCTCTCTCTAAAATGTTTGAACATTGTGTTCACAGACCATTATTAGCCAGTCTTATTCAACACAATCTGATCACCTCTACCTAACATGGCTTCCACCCCCCACTATAGTACTACTACTGCTCTCATTCCCTTTACAAACTTTATCTCCCTTGCCAGAGATAATAAACAAGTGTCCTGTCTCTTTCTAGATCTTTCTAAAGCCTCTGACACTGTTTCCCACTCCACCTGTCTCTCAAAAATGCTCCAATTTAACCTGTCTACAGAAACTGTCTCTTGGTTTAACAGTTATCTTAATGACAAGCAGCAATCTATCAAATGGCTGTCTGCCATATATCCTTTTCTCCCATTAAAATGGGTGTTCCTCCAGGTTCAGTGTTAGGTCCTCTTCTTTTTTTAACATCTTTACCAATCAACTACACCAATTCTTTCCTCAGTCCAGGCTCATTCAGTATGCAGATGACTCCGTTTCTCCCTAAATCCCTCTACCACCTTAAATCTTTTACCATCTTTGCTGAATAACACTACCATTATTCCTAATACTCACACAAAGCTTTTTTGTGTAGTCATAGATGACCAACTGAAATTTGACCTGCATGTTCACCACTGTATTAAGAAAACTCACCAAAAGCTTGGCCTACTATATAAAAATAAAACATTCCTCAACCCTGACTCAAGGACTTCACTTGATCAGGCTTACTTGCTACCCAACCCTTTCTATTGTTCTAAAATTCTTACTAACATACAGTCTTTATTTCTCTCTAAACTAGAAATTACTTACAAAGTTTCTAGATTTGCTGCTAATCTGCCTTCAAAATCTCACCACTGCCTTGCTCCAAGGACTCTTGGATGGCTTGAGCTTCTTAATCAACTCTTATTTTCTCAACTTAGTTTCATCCACTCTATCCTGAACAAACCTCCTCTTGCCCTAGCATCTCTATTCTTAGCTCTCTATATAACCCTCCCCAATCCCTTTAAAGCTTTGATCAATGTGTATTACAGATTCACAAACCTAAAAAATGAATTGGACAAAATCTATATAGTCATTCTTCTGCCACCCAATGGAACAAGCTTCTCATGTGTCTCCGAAATATTAGCAATATCTATGAATTTAAGAAAATATTCAAACAATATCTAAATACCAGCTGGTTATGTCTTTGGGACCATCCCTCCTGAGCTCTGTTCCTTGTTAGTATTCCTTTTAATTATTCTCTCTTTTCTCCAACTATACAAATGTTAATAATTTTACTCATTTATATCAGATTAGTAAGTCAATTTTTGCTTATGTTTCAATATGTTGTTTCTCTATTGTATTGTATTTATTGTATTTTCTATGTAAATTATCTTGTTTTGCAGTATTCTGGAGCTTTTCTCCCTGGGCCTCCACTGAAAAGGGGCTTTTTCCCAGTTGGACTATCCCAGTCAACAAATGTCAAATAAATAAATCTGAGACATGCAGATCGCAAGTCATTCTGTATCATTGGCCTTAAATGTGTCAGGACATTAAAAGGAAATATCATCATATGCAGTTGCCAACAAATGAAGGAGAGGTTGGATGTTAATGAACAAAACTTGTGAATTATTTGCTGCTTTCTTACATTGCCAACCTTACCTCTAACACTTTGTAAGTCTAACCTAACACACCCACTAGATGCAGGGCAGCCTGCAGTGCTGTTGGGTTTTCCTTCTCCCAACCCATAAGCATTCACAGTTGCAATCCATTAAAAACAAACACTGAGGGAGTGCCTGCACTATGGTTACATCAGATACACAGAGCCAAGCATTTGGGATTCAGCAGTTCTAAACAGTTCACACCTGATTTGCATCTTCACCGTGCTAACAGCCCTGAATCTACACCATATAAAAAGGCAACCACGTAGCTAGGAAAACTGAAGGCGAGAACACTTGTTTATGTGGAGAACGCAGATTTACTTTGGGATATATCTGCACAGAGGATTACTGAACTTGAGGAGGTATGCTTTTATTTTGTTAACTACATACTGCATATGCTGGAATGTAGTTAAGAAAAATCAAACTTGACACAAATGTGTACAATTTGACTAACAATGAACATCAGGTGCTATGTGAACTAAGGAAAAACAAAAATCTTAGAGTAATGAGAGCTGATAAAGATGGTATGATTATCATCATGAAAACAGGAGCTTATATTAATTCTATGGAGAAAATGTTACAAAATAATAACACCTATTTAAAAGTGGATAGTAACATTATTAAATATAGCTTTTTAAGGGTAGACACCAATTTGTTTGAATGTTTTGTCAGGGCAACATTGATCATGACACATATGAAGTTTTACAGGTTGAGCATTCCAAGGTGTGCACTGTTTGGAATACCAAAAGTGCATCACTCCCCAAGTAGATCCACCTTTTAGACCCATCATTTTGGTGAAGAAATCTAAGATAGAGACCATTTCATTATGGTTAGATTTTGAACTAAATCCAGTTGTTCAAACATGTAAATCTTACCTCAGAGATTCATGGTTATCTACTAGAAATTTTGAGTAAACTCATTCTTCCTGTAGGTGAATTTTATTTTGCATACTTGGATGTGGAGTCATTATATACCTCTACCAATCAGTATACAGGGCTTGAATATCTTAGGGAGTATTTAAGTCAGTTTACTGATTTCAGTAATGCAAGATAAACACAATATGCAATTTAATGGGGGTTGTATTGGACAATATTTTTTTTCAGTTTAACAATCAACATTACACGCAAAGATCAGGTGCAGCCATGAGGGCTGGGGTAGCCCCGGCCTTCACAAATTTGGTAATGGCTATGTGGGAGGAAAAAACACCCATTAAGGCACAAAATATTTTTATATCAAAGATATATTGATGATTTGTTCTTCTTATAGACGGGTAACAATGAAGAATTTGTATCCTTTGTCAGTGATTTAAATAATACCACTGATTTTCTTAAATTTAGTTTGGGAGGTTTTGGTATTACTCTCAATTTTTTTGGATATTATTTGAGTTTCCAGACACCTAACTTGCAGTTAGCTAGTAGTATATATAGGAAGGACATTTCTGTGCACCAATATTTACATAGAGATAGAATAAACCCAGTTCATATGAAGAAGGGGGTCAAAGGCCAACTGACTAGACCAAGTCATCTTACATCTAATGATAGTACGTTTCTTTTAGAGATGGACACTCTCAGGGACTTTTATGCAAAGAGGCTAGGAGCAAGCCTGGTTGTCTAGTATAGAAAACTAAGCTATTGCTCTCAGGAAAAATGTAGCTAGACCCAATTCTCAAATTACATTTTGTGTCAGAGGATACACACTGGAGTGGGGACGACTGGTTTCATTATAGCCTTCCCTATTCCTATAGTAAATGAAATGATGTGTATTAAAAACATTACTAGAGACAATTGGAAGGTTCTGATGCGTAACAAAGAACTAATTCAAGTTGTTGGTGACAATTCACTTACAAGAAATGTTCTAACATTAAATATATGTTGGAACAAGCATCTACTAAGTTTGTCAATGCAACACATAGTTATGTGAAAGGGACTTATTCATGTAATAAGTGTAAATAGTGTAAGTATGTCAGTAATGCTTAGTCTACTTTTCTTAGGCATTGAAATAGAATCATTTGTGCAAGGGATTATTTTTCCTGTAATAGTGAGTGTGTAGTATATGTGGCCATCTGTGATTCCTGTTTTTCTTTCTATATAGGAAGCACTATTAGAAGCTCAAAAAGGAGAATATATGAACACATTCTGGCCATCAAAAAAAAAGATTTTACTAATGCCCTAGTTAAGCATGCCAACATTTGTCTAGATTTCAAGAAATTTACATTTTCTGTCTTAGATAGTGTATTTAATAAGGACTTCATGGGTAACTCTAAGATTTTATTGAAATGCAAAGAATCCTTATGCAAATTAACCTGGTAGCAGATAGGTTACCAGGTTTAAATTAAAGTACCAATATAAAATGCTTTTTAGCACTAAGGTGATAGTACATTTGTAAAGTATTATGTATGTATTTTCATGAGTACATTTGTAAAGTATTATGTATGTATTTTCATGTTTGTATCCATTTTGTATTTTATTAGTCACTGAATTGTATTTTTACATTATTGCTTTAAGGCAATGTATTCTGACTGGAAGATTGAGGTCATGTGGTGGGATTGATTCTATTATATTGTGGCATGAGTGAGAGGTTTCATCATTTTCTGATGAAGTTCAAATTAATAAATTGAATGAAGGCACTCAAAAGGATCGTGTCTGCATCTTTTGTTCATCTCTTAGCATCTATTTGTATTGTTTTCAAGTTTTTAGTTTATTTGGTTCATTTTATCAATTGTTAAATACTTTTGTACAGTAAAAAAATTAAATCAATATGTTACTTTGTTTCACAAGATTTTTTTTGGGGGGCAGGGGATTGAAGATTGCTACAGTTAACAACACATTCTGATTGATTAGCTTAGGTTGGTATTGTCATCCAAGTGCGTACTGAAAATATAGTTAATGGACATATAAAGGGGTAAAAGTATTACCCCCTGTGCTACTGTTAAGTGTGATGATGTTGTCTTTACCTTTTGCTTAACTATTTCGAGGACCATCTGGCTTGCAGAGGATACCCTCAACTGCAGATGGTAAGCCAAACATTTTTATGTCAGTACTGAAGAGCAATTTAAAGAAATATTTTAGTGTGTGATGTTCATGTCAGGACTGCTGTGCGTATTGTTGTACTGTCTCTAATACTGTAAGCACTGTTGTTTTGTTGTTAGCATATATTGGAGTATAGTAGTTTAGGTATTAATTGTTCCTGTGTTTATTGCTTATTATCACAGGTGATCCCGATAGTGGAAGTGTAGGACTTATACCACCTGATGTCAGTGTATCAACAGACTCTGATGATGGTGGTGGCTAAACAGAGGAACAGTCGGGGGGTGCACAGGTTGAATTTAACACTGAAGTTGACATACAACCATATTCAACAATTCCATCACACACAGCCAATAGGCTTATGCCTACCCATTCTAGTGAGCCCTCAGACATTGGACAGGTGGAGGTCAAGGCAATTGATCAGGGAAGTGTGTTTACTGCAGCTTCAGGGCCTGTTGGGTGCCATGGAGGATGGTTGTTAGGGGTGCTCAGAGGAGGCCTGCTGCCCATCCTCCACCCGATCCAGGTATTTCTTCCCATGCCACTCAACATATGTTTAGGGACATCATGGAGGCACAGGCATGTTCCCAGAGGTGCTACAGAGAAATGTTTAGGGTTGTAGATGTGTAACAAGTAAACTTGCATGACTACCTCCACTGTGTTGCTAATTCAATGGATTAGATGAATGACATGTTGGAACAAGGGATGTCTGTGATGGAACATCTGCTGGGAGGGGAACAGCATCCTCATGGGCATAGGTCAGCCACATCATCTGTTAGCCAATGTGGCGATGCCCGATTCATGCTTCCATAGTGGCAGTACTTCCACTGCTCCATCATTGGGTGAGCTGTCCACACACCCAGATGTGGCAGGCCATGGAGTCATGGTCCTGGGCATACTTGTGAAGACAGCTCATCCAGCAGACATATGTCATGTTCAGGCAGCAGCAATGCATCTGACCATGGGCGTGAATATGCCAGTGCAATTCTTGGCAGAGCTAGTTCTCTTGATCAGGGACAACGATAAACTGCCATCTCTACCATGCACAATTCACACCTGTCCAACATACTGAGATGTAGATCTAGCACAGAGCTTGGCTGTGTTTATGCAGACATACACACCACTTTCACCTGGAGGACCCCTACAGACACACATACACAAACACATACAAAAGTTACATGGTTCAGCTGTGCAGCTTAAACCTTATTTTGTCTCGCTGGCCATTTGTTGGTTTATCCAAATGTCTGCCTGCTTCTATTTTTTATTCACACACACTCACCGACCTTTTGTATCAGCCTAGGCCTCCTGCTCCCCACACAATACCCTGTGCAAATGATAACCGTGCCATATCCCCATATTGTATCTTTTGGATTCAGAGATACATAAGCTGTGTGCCTGATCCTCATGGTGCATAGCTCACTTAGTATAACTGCATTTCTGGTGTTAAACTGGTAATTGTACCATTGACTTATATTGGTCTTAGAGAGTTGATATCATCAAAATGTCCCAACTTTATTGTGAATGATTTTGTGAGGGTTGGAATGTGTATCATTACTTTCTAACGTCTGTCTAACGATTTTCCAGTACAAACGTAGGGTGCTAAACAGAGGGTATGCAGTGGTCATCACTACTTTTGAGAGGTATGACTGTGTATATCTTTGATGCCCGAGGTCTACTACTTAATAATGGACACGTATAAGTCAAATACATCTGTGCTGTCACGTTAAGGTAATTTTTGTACAAATCTCACACCTTTTACTTGCTTACACTACCAAGTAACAAAATGTAAGGATATGCCAGTCATTCATATTATTACACTATACACTCCAGGTTCAATACTTGCCTTGTAAATGCAGCAGTTGCCACAGTTTTAGTTCAGGGCTGACTGTCTCATGCAAGCAGTACACAGACATTAATGCGGAGTAAAGGTTGTGAGAGTTGCATGGCAATGTTAGTATATGTATGTGAAGAGAAGGAAAGTTTTAGGCCCTTAGTTAGTGAGAGAGTGTGTTATGTCTCGTCTCTTAGACAACGCAAGCATATATTAAGCATGCCTATGTCTGCTTACACCCACAGCAGCTGCTGGTTGCCCCTGTGACTCCTCATCTGTGTGTGGATGTGTGGTCCTTCCCCTTGTTGACCCGGCTGAAGCTGTTCTCAGGATGATGTTGTATAGCATGGCACATACTGTCAATATTTCAGTACATGTCCAAGGACTGTACTGCAGGGCTCTCCCAGATGCATCTAGGAACCAGAACCACAACTTCAGTAGCCCAAAAACACGTGCTATGATATTTTTGGTTTGAGGGTATGCTTCATTATTTTTTACTTTATTTTACATTTGTTTACCAGGAGTGTCTGATTGGGCTAGTAGCCCATTTTCAGCAGAGGCCCAGGGAGAAAAGTTCCAAAATATAATATTATAAGACATACATTAGAACACAAAGTTAACATGTATTTACAATGCAGGTATTATACAGCAGGTATTAAGTATACACTAATTTAGATTATTTATATGTTTTAAGACAACATCAGGGAAAAAATAGAGTTTGAGAGAGTGTCAAATGAAGGAGAAGGTTATTTAGGTATCATAGTGACAGTTAGGTATAAGTTGTTTGTAAGCATTGAGAGTAGTCAAGTATTGGATATTAGGGTAATATGAAGTGACCTGTTGAAATGAAGGCAGAAACAGAATAGTCATGTGATTAGTAGTGCGAGATTGAAAAGTATTGTGGTTAGCAATGAGAGTTGTAGAATGAAGAGAAGGCAGTGGGGGCTAGAGAGAACAGTTGTAGAGGATTAGGAGTAGGAAGTGAAGACAGAGAGTGAAGTCTGGTCAGCCAGGGGAAGAGCAGGAACATAGCCAGTTATTTGTAAGATTATGGCATTCTTCCATGTGTGTGTGTGTGTGTGTGTGTGCATTTCTGATGGGTGTCATCAGCCACTGTTCCAGTGCATAACCCCACTAGCGAACATCTGATACAGTTGAAGGGGTGTGCCAGATATGCAAGTCATAATTGCCAGGTTTGCCAGCACACATGCTCAAGATGATTCCCTTGGCATTACATATGACTTGGGAGTTAATAGATTGGAAACCCTTTCTATTTCTGTAGAGTCTTCCTTTTCCCCATGTGGTGCCTTACTTTCTGTGTGTGTACAATCTATGGCAACCAGTACTTCAGGGAGTCTGCTACAGGGCAGAACACCTACATATTTCTGGGCCTATCCTCAGACGTACGGGTAAAATATACGTGGTCACTGCCAATTTGAAGCATAGCATTCAGGAATTAATGGAGGATCTTGGATGCTGATGGCTGTGACACCCCCAGCATGTCCACTGTTGGTCTGAAAGGTACCTGTAGCTAATATTCTAAACTCTACACATACCTTTGTCTCCACTGGGATGGGTCCCCTCTAGTTGCCCTGACTTTGAGGTGAGGATGACAGAGGCTGCAGAGTTCCTGTAGTGTGACTGTCTGCCCTGTAGCGCTCTACAGTTTCCACATCATATAGCTTGTGATAAGTTACCCAGGGTCTAAAAACTCTTCTCCTTCTTGGCCTTGGTCTATTAGCAACAGCATAGACTTCAGCCTGTTGCACATACAGATGAATTAAAGCAACAGCAGCCCTTAACATGCTTTCCTTGTAAACTCCTTTCTGTGTCTGTAGTCCAAAAGGTTTTGGAATTCACAGTGACACAGTTGTTTTACAGCTTGTTGAATAACTCCTCCATTTTGGATTAGTTGATTAGCAAGCAATTCAGCTGCTTATGCTGTAATTGGCATGCCACAGTGTTTACCTTGTTTGAGCAGTGCTACACATCGGGTAGAGCCACTTACTGAATCTAAAACAGTGCAGACACACACATATGGTGTAAACAGAATGTGCAGGCTTTACTGACACTGGCTGATGTTTACAGGTGACCAAGTTGCTGTGTCTAGAATACTTCTAGAGTCTATTATTTTGCAGACAGCCACATAAGGAGCTAGAGCCCTGAAGTATCCTGCTAAGATGAGAATGACAAAAAGCATGAGACAGCCATTTAGAAATTGCCTGGTTTAACAGTGATTTTCCCGTTATTGCTTTCTTCCCATTGTTGCTTTCATTAGAAATAAACAGTTGATCAGAAATCTTGAAGGTTTTTATCCTGTTGATGTATTATCTGCATTGCCTGTGAATATCCAGAGCATGTAAAAGCATTTCCCCCTTTTTTTGGCTGTGGGGAGAAAACAGGAGATGCACTGCCTGGCTCATTGCAATTAGAATTTTTCCTTAATGTTAGTCTATCTCTATGAAAGATGATATAGGCCTGACTCAATATAAACAGCTTGCAACTCAGATACTCATTGCTCTGACTTCTGCAAGATGAGCAACACTTTTTTTTGTTTTTTGGAAAATGACGAACTAAAAGAAATTTGTAAGCAGATTCAAAAGGAAATGGTGTAAGCTTGTTAGTTCAAATTTAAGGTCCCTAAAAGGACTCCCCTGCCTTCTAAGTAGATACGTTATGCAAAACCCTTTTCAAAAATGGTCTCCCTATAGGTGGGATAGAAAAGGGGGGATCCAAGGGCAAACAAGAAGAGATGGCCTAAAGGAGAATCCTGGCAGCATAGTATGAAAGCCAGTAAAACATTACCCCTTAAATTACTGAAAATTAATCACTTTTACTCAATTGAGTTAGTTAAATGATTTATATTTAATGAGCCGTTTAACTGCATTGAGGAAGGGCTATGCCTGCAAGCTTGCTGTCGTTCATTACTGTCGTTCTTGAACAAGAGAGATTAATTTTCAGTAATTTAATGGGTAACATTTTATTGATCTTGATGTTTGGTTCATATTTATCTGTGTCTTCGAGGGTGTTCACTGCTGCTAGTGTCCTTCTTGGGTGTTAGAAGAGTATGAGAGGTCAGAGGATAATATCTCAAATAAACAAGAAGTTTAACACTTTAAAGGGTCCTGGTTCTTGTCATGGTACCAACTATAATTTTTTTCGACTTACCCAGATAAGATTTTATAGCACCATTTTTAATTTGCCTCCTTTAATATCTGCTGCACATCCCCAATGAAGACATTAAAAGTTGGGGTTTATCAAACAACCCCTGTTCTTGTGTAAGTAAGTCCTATCACTGAGAAAGCTTCTGGTAAATGCACTTGGCTATTATCAAAATAGGGAGAACCACAGGTACTTGAGTCAAATGGGGGTCAACGAAGTTATCATTAGAGTGTCCTTCTGCTCTTTTAGAAGAAACCTGGATATCAGATAAAGGAGTTGAAAGGCATTCAGTAACATTCTTGACCATGGAAATAAAGGTATCAGTCCTTCAGACCTGTGTGCAAGGAGTACTGGAGCAGAATTTTATTAACTGTCTGTTGTTGCTGAAGGCAAACAGACCTACTTGGAGTTACCCACAGAAAGAACAGTCTCTGAAAGACCCTTGGTACAAATTCTATTTGAGAGGGTCTGTCCTGCTCTTCCTTTGCTTGCGTGTAATATGCTTTGATCTAATGAAAGGTAGAGAGAAAGAAGGGACAGAGTAAACAGATTATCTAATTATTTAGCTACTTTAGCTAGTCTGCAAAGGTGTTTGGTACCAGTTCTCCCTTGTTTGTTTTCATAGTCCATCACTGTGATGTTCACTATGATTCCTAGCAGAGAGTCTGGATGCAAAAGATGGATCAGAGATTTGACCGCATTTGTTACAGCATTCATATTGTTTGGCACTTGTATGCTTTAATTTGTCTTGCTTGTTCCAGGGGCACTAGATTTTACACCCCCCCCCCTTTGAAAGTAGCTTCCCAAGCAAAGTCTGATGCTTCTGTGGTTACAGACTCAGAAGAGGTTGGAAGGGATAAAGGCTGACCCTGGTGGAGTTTGAAATGAAGACGTGCTAGTGTTTTGTCCAAAATGATTTGATGAGTAATTAAATATCCCTCATATAAAATCTGGCCAAAGGAATCATGTGACTAGTAGAGCCCAAGAAATATTCCCTGGCAGATGCCCAAGTCTGGTTGGAGATTTTCAGAAAATGCTCCTTGAAGCATTCCACTTTTCCTGAAGAAAAGCTATTGGAAGGCTCTAGCCAGTAGACAGCCCAGAAATGTTATCTTGTGAGATGGGCAGCAGAAAACTCTGGCTGAGAATTTTTATTTATTTATTTTTTTTACCAAAGCTAGAGGTTCTTTAGTGCTTGTAAAAGATTTAATAAAAATAAGGCATTCATCTAAATATGGAGCCATGATAATGCCCTGTAATCTGCAATGGCCAATTACATTAATCAGACACTAACACTTTTTGACCTGTCAACAACCCAAATGGCAAAGCAGGAAACTGAAATTTGATAAAAATGTTTAGAAAGAAAGGTAAAATACAAGTATGCAGGTTCCTTTTAAATCATCTCCCCTCATAGTTCTGTAAGAACAGGTTTTTAAACCACCCAAAACTGCTTCTGATTTAAAATAGGAGGAAATGGGAAGGTCTGATTGGCTAGATGAAGAGAATTCCCTTGAAAAAGAGGAATGGAATACCACTGCTATCTTAAACGATTTAAATGATTCTCAGAACACAAATGTCTGAAGTTACCTGGGTCCACAGCAGAAAGTAAAAAAACAAAATAGAATTTTGAAAAATTTGCAGGGTTGTCAGGGAGGTGACAGGAAAGCAAAGGAAGGGGCATATAGTCAGTCTATTGTCTCGTATTGTCATGGTTGCCTCTTTCTTAATGGGAATGTTATCCTGTTTTCTAAAAAGGGAACTGGAACTGAAAGAAAAAATTAGATTTTTGCAAGGGAGGTTGAAATAAATCAGGCTAACCCCTTGAAATAGCCTGTCCATTTTCATCCATCCTTTTCAGGACCTCAGCAGAGAAAGATCCAAATGATACCCATCTATCCAGAAAAGCATATAAAATCTCAGCTTTGATGTTCTCAGGTAAACTCTGAGAAAGTAGACAGGTAAATAATCTTATCACTGACCCAGCGGTAGCTGTTCTAGAAAACTCAGCAGTGTCATGAGCACATCTTATAGAATGTTTGATTATCTAAGACCCAGAGGATACTAATGAATTTGGAGATCTCTCACTCTCTGAAGAAGAGGGGCAGCAATTAACTTTCTAATAATGTCAAAGGAAACCAGGAAACAGGCATGGAAGCCTGGAAGTTCACTATTCTAAAAGCTGAAGTAGACACGTGCCTTTTCTTCCCAAACCTATCAAAACATATTCCACTTTGTTATATGGAATAATGTCAGCTGCTGTAAGGAGTTTAGCAAAAGCTGATATTGAAAGAGAAATTACTACAGGATCTAATTTGGGGTTATAAAAATGAAACTGTGGGACTGGGGCACGTAATTCATCAACTATATCTCTTCAGAGGGAAATCTGAAGATTAACTTTCTTCAGAGTCAAATCCCATAATCTCTGGAGTGAGAATTTGAGAATCACACACTATCCTGTCCCTCCGACTGGAGATCAGAATCTGAGAGACAGGAAAACCTTTTCCTTTTTAAAGTAGGGAAAGTCTCAGCAGGTATAGACTGACAGGTTTTAAATAAAATGTTTGCAAAGCTCAGATAATCCCAATATCTGCTTTAGGAGAAAATAAATGTCTAACCTTATGTTTCCTTTTTCTGGAAGACAGCCCCTATGAAAAAAGCATCTTGAAGAATAGTCCATCAAGGAATAAATCTCCTGAAAGTAGTTTAGCAAAAGATCCTCACCTGGTCCCTTCCCTAATGTCTGCAACATTGGTTCTGACACACAGACAGCTGAACAGCTACAGAGGAAGTGCCCACCTCCAAATCCATATGGGCTTCCTGAGGAGCAGCAACAGGGGGACCAAGAGAAAGTGATGAGCAATCTGAAGGCCAACAGGTAGCCATAGTGGAGTTACCCATCAGCTGCTGAGAGGAAGCTGAAGTCAATACTGAAACACCTTGTATAACTTTTTCCTTCTTGTGGCCAGAGGAGGAAATGATTGAGTAACCATTACCCAAGTCCATATCCTTGCTACAAAAAGTGTTTGACAAGTGGTTAATGAAGCTTTGTAGAGTCAGTCTTACCTCCAGACAAATTTTAAGATCCGAGATATAATTTTTTATTAACACCAAACACATTAGCAACAGCTCTTAACTCTGTTTTTTAACAGAATAGTAATACTTTTCCTCATAAAATTTGATCAATACTGATGGAATTCCAAAAGGAGTTCAGGACTGTCAGATGACCAATAAAAGGGCCCTGTGATGTGGATAGTGGAGCCTAGGAGAGTCCATGAAACAACCGGACAGGAAAAATAACTTTTCATGAAAACATTTTTAATGACACCACCCAAAACTATAAGCCTTGCTCTTAGCTATAAATTTTATTCAAGAAGTAAAACTCTCTCAGTAAAATTAATTATTAGGAAGACATTTCTTACAGGGAGCAATTAATAAAAATATCCAATGTGAGGTAAAATGTTTCATTGCAGCCAATAAAACCAGTTCTAGCCTTTAGAAAATATTTTAGCCAGAGGATCTATGAGACAATCTCTCTGATGCCCTCCTTGTAGGAAGAATCAAGTCACCTTGTTGAAGTTTCAAGTAGTTTATTTGGTTAAGTAGATAGATGGAAGAGTGCTCTTGTCCATCTACTTACTTAACTGAATAAACTACTTGAAACTTCAACAAGGCATCTTTATTCCTCCCACAGGGAGGGCATCAGACAGTGTACTAGATCTAACTTTTCCTCAGAAAAAAAACTGGAAGGCATTCCCTACATGATACTTCTTTGCTTAGTCTTGGGGAAGCACTTGCCGTCCACTGATCATTGAAAGACCACAGGGAAAAGTGTATTTCGACTACAAGACAGTTTTTGTGTCCAAGCCACTGATTGTATCTGAATAGTGGCTAGGGAGTGTGGAAGATGCCATAAAGATTTGAAAACCAATAGGCTGGTCTGCTCCGCTCCTTGACAGGACATCCCATAAAGCTTAGTTTAATGCAACAAGTGTTCTAATGGTGAACATCTACAAATGCTTTAAGCTTGATTGTGCTTAAGAAACATTCCATTTTCTATTATAATCCTCCAATAGACAATCATATTTTCCAAAAGTAATGTTTACGTAATAAGTATGAAACATAACATGTGGTCAGTCTTGTCCAAAACACCCCATCCCCCTTTACAATCCCATGCACTGATCATTAAAACAAGCCTCTCAAATGACATTTTTGTAGCACTGGGTAATTCTGGCCATGTTTCTATGAATTTTACAACTTTTACACATTAAATTGCAAGGGCATTTATTCATTTAAAGGTGTACAGTGCCCTAAGCATCAGATACGGAACTTTATATTTAGAAGACTCTTCATCTGATGGAGGATAATAAGCGTATATTATATCTAGAACAGTTAGTCAGATACTTGTGTGAAATAACAAAATTAGCATGAAATGAAAACCCTGCCACAAAATGCTTATAACTGGTATGATTTAAGCATACAGCTATGACTCCCTCTCTCTACTCAAATTTTACTTTAATTTTCTCAGATTTATTTATTATCGTCTGATTCATGGGTATAATAACTTAAATAAGTCAATATAAAGACACAGCGTTACTAAATGTATTATATCCATTATCTAAAATACCTTCTGTTCCAAAGACTAAGATAGCACTCCTCTTTTAGGTCCTTTGTTATGGTTTTGAATGGTCAGCACTATGAATTTTTAATGTTCATCGGGCTGAGAAATATGATCACATTATATACAGTTCATTTCAAAGGTGAGATGATAGGTAGGTGTCTGCATAATAAAATATGTGGTATGACTATATTTTTGGTAACTACATAACATGTCAGCATATGAACAGTTAGTAAGGAGTACAGATATAGGCAAATCATGGTCATCATAGTAGTAATGCCAATCAGCTCCAGTGTCCAGGTTCAGTTATGAATTCTGGTTACTGTTTGTGCAGACATTAACATTTTCTTTCTATGCCTGCACAGGTTTTCTTAGGCTGTTCAAGTTTTTCTACTGCTTCTCTACAACAATGTGCTCTATTGGCTACACTAAATTGTACACATATATTTGTATTTCACTTCACCCTTGAAGATTGGGTCGTGGCCCAAAAGGGTCAGAGAAAGATCAGTTCACTTACAAGTTAAAAACTAATAAAATAAATGTATAACCGCAGCTATAAAATAACATCATAATCTGAAAGATAATATACTATAAAGCATGTACGGTAGTACTGTAATTTATTTCTCTATTTAATTGTTTCACTGAATATTGTGGTCTTGTCTGTCTGTCTCTGCAGTTAGAGGGGGTTATTGCTGTTCTCACTTCTTTGTTATTCGATATTTAACTTTTAGCCTAGAGGGTTTCTCTGTGCTTTAAGTGTTGGCCACATAACTGGGAATGTATTTTCTGATCAATATTGGAGTGGTTTGGCTGGCTACAATCAACTGTAGCTGAAGTTAAGTACAAACTTGCAGTTTTAAAGATAGTACTGTATTTTATTTTTCTGTTTATTTGTTTCACTGAATATTGTGGTCTGTCTGTCTCTCTGCAGTTGTTTCCTGCCCTCCCTCCATGTTCTTGTTTTGGTGTTAACCTTGGTAGCTTTGGAATTGCCCACCCCTTGTGTAAATTTGTGCTTGAACATTCCTCCTGAATCCATCTCATTTGAGATCATATTTTAAATTTCAGACACTCCTATCAGTCCCATCTGTTCAGTTCTATCCCAGTCTAGTGTCATTAGCTCATTCTACCGAATGCAGAAAGAATGTTTGAGAAGGCCAACCCACTTAGGCCCTTTACTGTTTCTCCTTGCTCCCTTTCCACTTTACAAAAAAAAAAAAAGGTAAAAAAAAAACTTTGCTACAATCTCCTTGTGTTCTGACTGTGTTCTTCTCAGCTGATAAGTATATTTTTGGCACTTTTTAAATGCTCAGACTTGAATAAAACAAAAATTTAATTCGGCTCAGAATATAGTTTGAATAAATTGCATTTATTTAAACTTTATTTGCTTTAATATTAGCTAACTTGCACTGCACTTGGAATTGTTTTTAGTGCTGTTCTAGTGTACACAAAAAAAATCTAAGCTTATTTCCTGCCTTTCCCGTAACTTAGTCTAGTCCAGATACAGATTTGCTTTATCCAGGGCTGTTTGAAAGCTTCTGAACCTCCCAAGCTTTTATGTGTTGGAGGGAAGCCTTCTAGCTTATCAGTGGGAGCGGTAAGCATAAAGGTAGCCTATATACCACAAGAGTGGTTTCTGGCCCAGAAATTGTAGTTTATTGGTCATTTGGGCAGTTTTTCCATCTCTTTCAACTTTGTGGTTTAGAAGCCCATGTTTGCATTTGTTTTCCACCTTTCCTGTAACTAGTTTAGTCCAGGTATAGATTTGCTGTACCAGGACTGTTTGCAAGCTTCTGAGCCCCCCAAGCCTTTATGTATTGGAGGAAGCCTTCTAGCTCATCAGTGGGAGTGGTAAGCAACAAGTAGCTTACCAACCATGAGAGGAGTTGTTTCTGGCCCAGAAATTGTAGTTTATTGGCTGTTGGGCAATTTTTTCCATCTCTTTCAACTTCCTGGTCCAAAAGCCTGCATTTGTGCTGGTTTCACACCTTTCCTGTAACTAGTCTAGTCCAGATGCAGATTTGCTGTATCCAGGAATGTATGTAATCTCAGCCCCCCCTCTCAAACCTTTCTGTGTTGAAGGGTAGTCTTCTAGCTTTTGAGTGGAGTGGTAAGCATCAGGTAGCCTATCTACTCCAAGAGAAGTGGTTTCTGGCCCAGAAATTGTAGTTTATTGTCTGTTTGGGCAGTTTTTCCATCTCGTTCAACTTTCTGGTTTAAAAGCCTGCATTTGCACTTGTTTCTTCCTTTCCTGTAACTAGTCTAGTCCAGATACAGATTTGCAGTATCCAGGACTTTTTGTAGCATCTGAGCGGTGACAAAGTCTGCTCTTCAATTTTTCCCTTAGACCTGCTAGTTCTTTCCTCTCCTGCACTTTTACTAGAGTATCAGTCTAGCACTTTACCAAACATCTTGCAGCAATTATTTTAGCATACAAAAGTGCTACCAGCACTAAACGTTCTACAAGAAAACAGCTCCAGTACTTATTAATACCCACCCATCCTGGCATGTCTAAAGGTCAGTTCCCTGTGCTTTCTCCTATTAACCTGGTGAACATGTGCAGCCTGAGGCAATGTAGCAACTGCCTCATGTACACCGACAACCCTCTCCTCTTACCTCCCAACACTCAGATTTCTGAGAGATGCACTTGTATATCTAAACTGGAAGCCATGCACTCTCCAGCCAAGACCGGAATAGCTGATCAAGAGGAGAAGGTCAACACTTGCACCACAACACATAGCCCTCCAGAACACACACCAGCACTGCCTTCACATAAAAACACAAACCATACACCCACCTTTGCTCAGGATCTCAAAAATCTACCCAGACAGCAGAGACCTCCAAGGCAGAAATGCACTCTACCACAACACAGCACTAATCACGAGACACATAACTCTCCTAACCAGTGTGCCACTCAACCAAAACCACTAAGGCAGAACACTATGCCCAACACACTAGTCATAGGTGATTCGATACTGAGGAATACTGATGTCCCACTCACTGGGTGGAATAAGGAGAAAGTAACAGTCAGCTCCTGTCAGGTGCCAAGATCTGCCACATAACACATGCACTCAGGTCCCTCAACAACAGGTACAAATATGACTCTGTCATTGTACATGTGGGTGTGAATGAGCCGAGAAGTACCTCCCTGGACTACAGGAAAAGAGACATGGAGGAGCCCTCAGATTATGTAGCCCAGGTGGGTATGACCCTAGCCATGAGCAGCATCATACCATCACTCAGAATGATAACCACAGTAAAAGCAGAAAATGATCGATTTCAACAAGTGGCTAAGTTTCTGGTGTCATTCTAAGGGGATCCTGTATCTGTCTGCCTGAGATGACATGATTAACAGACCTCGATGCTTTGCCAGAGATGGCCTGCATCTGTCACCCCTGAGCTACTGGATACTGGCCAAGGCTCTTGCCACCTCTATAGTGCCTTTTTTTAAGTGGTGTTCCAAAGACCAAATTACTACATTAACAGCTACAAACAAATGCAATCTGAGGGTCATGCTGCTCAATGCAAGAAGTCTAAATCTGAAAATGCGCTTGCTCGAAGCACTCCTAAAAATGGAGAACATTGACATTTGTGCTGCAACAGAGACCTGGTTCATGGCAGCAGAAAGCACCCCTGCACTACCAGGCTATAACTCATTCCACACCTTTTGGCCCCAGAACTTGGACCGAAGCTCCAAAGGCGGTGGTGTTTCCATATTCATAAAGGATGTGCACACCTCCAGACTGGTAGCCCAACAAAACGCATCAGAGATACTTCAGGTGTAGCTAACACTGGTAAGACAGCGATTCAGATCGTAGCCTGCTATAGGTCCCCAACAATGTCCCAAGACTTGCACTCCACATTACTAAGCACATTGGAGAATATTAGGGTCCAACCTAACAATCTCATACTGGGTGACTTCAACTACCCGTCAATTAACTGGGAAAACTACTCCTCATGTACCAATACACTTGCCCAACTTGGAATTCATTAATTCAAATGCCCTGGACCAGCTCGATCTTAGAGGTAGCAACATCCTTGATCTGGTCATTACTAACATAGGTGACCGTTGCTCTACACCAAGGTGGTTAACTTCATGCACCCATGCAAATGGAGAATAGTTGCATGGCCGCTGAATCATACACCAATGCACTGTGCAAACATGTACACAAATGCATGGATCTCACCATACCAAAAAAAACCAAGACGCTCTCCTCCAAAACAAAGGAAGCCAATCTGGTGGTCCCCTGGCGGAAACTGGTGCAGAAAAAGGTGAAGTCCAAAGTCTGAAAAAACTCCTTTATCAGCCTCAACAAAAAGTTGAGATCCCTCATCAAATTCTCTAAAGCTAGCTATGAAAACAGAATTACAGCAGATATTAAAGACAACCACAAGGCCTTCTATAGTTATATAAAGAATCTCCATGGCAATACTCAGATTTTCTCTGAGCTACTGCACGAAGGAACCTCCTATACTGAGCCAACAGATATTGCCAATATACTGGCTACAGATTCAGTGCCAACTTTACCCCTCTGTCCCCTCCAAAGGGTCAATCACAATACTAGTAGATTGCCAGGTACCCAGTATTACTGCTGCACAGGTTAAAACTGCACTGTCCAAGGCCAAGAATACAGCTTCTATGGGACCGGGCAATATCCCTGGCTGTGTTCTACATGAACTACAGAGTGAACTGGCACCTCGCCTGTGTGCCCTGTTCAATCACAGCCTCACCTCAGGCTTTGTCCCTACCAAATGTTACACTGCTGCAGTCATCCCTCTCCACAAAGGAGGAGCAACTACAGATCCTGGGAACTATTGCCCCATTAGCCTGATGAGTCTGATATGCAAAGCTAAGGAATGCATCATCATGGACCTAATAAAGGATACAGGGAATCTCTCAACTGGATCCCACACAGCTTGGTTTTGTGAAGAGTAGATCATGCCTGCTCAACTTGGTCGACTTCTTTGAGTCAATCACCAGAGCTGTGGATGAAGGCAAGGTTGTTCATACAGCCTACCCTGATCTGGCCAAGGCATTTGATACCATTCCCCATTCAGGATTCGTAGAAAAACTCACCAAGCTAGGCATCAACCCCTGTATCACTAGTTGGGTTGCAAGCTGGCTCACAGATCACAGTGTGAAAGTAGCAGGCTCCAAGTCAGACTGCTGACCAGTCACAAGTGGAGTCCCACAGGGTTCAGTCCTAGGTTCTCTCCTGTTTGGTATCTACTTCTCTGAAGGCCAGACCAACACAAATAGTCTCTGGCTGACAATGTTCGCAGACAATTCCAAGTTGGAAGCTATTAACTCCCCAAGTGATGCTGGCATCCTACAGAAAGGCCTCACTGAGACCAACGACTTGTCAGAACCATGGCCTTAAGCTCAGTGCCAAAAATGTGTCATCATCCCCTTTAAGAAAAACCTGGTTCCCATGAATTACCACATCGATGGTAGTCTACTGAACACAGAAGGTGTTATAAGAGATCTGGGAACACAGGTTAACAGCAGCCTCTCTTTTGACCACCACATTGCCACTGTGGTTAGAAAGCCCTTCTATGTGGCACATCTCATTACTAAGGGTTTTGCATCCAGGAAGAAAAGAGGTCATTGTTTCCCTCCTCTTCCCTCATTAGGCCAGTCATCAAGTGCAATGCCCCATTTAGCATGTACTTCACTAGACATCTTGCAACAACTAGAGAGGCCACAGAAGTACCTCACAAAGAGGATTCTAGGCCTTAAACACTTGTCCTATATGGACAGACTCAAAAAACTGCAAATATTCTCTGTCTCATATCGACTACTTAGAGGCAATCTCTGCTTGACATACAAAGCCATGTCTGATCCAGCTCTGTTAGAAATGCTACATCTAGTGAAATCCCAATCCCGCCGCACCACATGCTCCAGTGACCTCAACCTCATTACCACAATCAACAGAATGTGCTGGAGGGACAGGTTCATAATCCAGAGACTGCCCTTGCTATGGAATAGACTTCCCATATATGTCAAACAGAGCACCTCACTGGCCCTCTTCAAGAGAAACCTTGATGAGTGGATGGGAAATAGAAAATTCACCCCGGGGATCACTCCAGTGGCTCTATTTGACGGAAGCGCTGGGAGCTAAGGTCGGGTGGCACGATGTCAGGGTAATCCTATGGGCTAGGTTTGTAAAGGCTCCAGGGCCATTAGCCTAGTACACACCTATGAAACTATGTGTGGGCAAACTTTTTAATGGTAGCTGAGGAATAACAAGATGTACAGGTAATGTGAAACCCAGCTCTGGGCAAAACGTATTTACCCCCAAAAAAACATATTGTAGTATAGTGCTGCGGTAGCGTCGCCTCACAGTAAGACGCTGTCCGGTTCGATTCTCAGCTAGAGCGTCTTCTGCATGGAGACATGCGTGAATGGGCGTTCCTTCGTTGAAGGTTATACATTAGGGCTGGTAACTCGGCACGTAAAAATCAACTACCAATCATTAGCGGACCGGAGTTCTGCTGTGGCGACCCCTAACCGGGGAAAAGTCGAAAGACACAACAACAAGTATATATCCTTTAAGGATGATGATTAATAGTTGTGAGCTGCTCAAATGAAAACATGTACTTCAGCTAAAAAAATAAATAAAAAGGATTTGCCATTACTTGATTAAATAATTTTCTGACAAATACAGCAGATAAACTAGCATGTGTGCTACAGACCACAATGCAGTATACGACTATCACATAAACTGTCTGCTTAAAAACAGTCATTAATCAACATTTGTTTTTTTTTAAACTCCTTTATTCAAGACCACTTTATTTCTGTTAATAATCAAAGTTTAGTAAACACAGTTTTAAGTGCTGTGTGGCTTTATTTTAACTCTAGTAAATGAGTGTTATTTTAGCACGTCATAATTCATAACCGTTAGATCTTAATAAAAAGCCTTATTTATGAAAAGTGTGTACTTTTCCTTGGAATAAAACCTAGTTCTCAGTTCTCGAAAAAAGAAAAAGCCTCACTAGTACACAATCATTGAGTATTTCTGATCTTTAAAGAAACAGCTGCTGTGCTTCAGTACATCTCTTTTTACATCGATCTTCAATAACCATTACTGCTTAGATCTGTGGTGATACACAGTAACAACTTGCTGCATTTTTGCTTCTTCTGACAGCTGTATATTCCATTTCTACAAAAGGAAAATCTGTCAGTAAAATACATGTGAGCACTCAGTACTGCTAATTTGGTATTCCCTTTACCTTGCAGTACTATTGTTTTGTGAAGAACTGCTCTTTGTTGATACTTCTCTTGTACAAAGGCCCTCTGCACCTCTAGAGTATAACATGCTTACCTAGGTATTTTATAAACATTTGCTTATTCTACTGTAAAGGATTGCTATTCAAATACCCAACTATTCCTGTCTGAAACTGTTTTATAATGCATATAGTTTATTGAGCTGTTGCTCTATTAACTTTTTAAGTGATTCCCAGCAACAGTTTAATCTCCCTTGTATTATCTAGTGCAACTCCCTGCTTTTTACTGAAGCACCCACACACACACACACACACACACACACACACACACACACACACACACACTGTAGCACAAACTAACTGCTAAACTCTACAACACTTACCTCTACAATAGTGGATGACCATGAACCTTTAGCAATGTTCCATAACATGGATGGCCCAGAGTGGCTATGTTTTTATTACTAGGCTGAATAAAGGTCATATAGCAGACAGTTACATTAGAGAACACATGGCTAACCAGCATAACGCCTCCTCCCGTAATGCCTTATTAGCATTTAGCGTGGTGTAGGAAACAGCCTTCTGTGATGCTGCAGGTCTTTTCCCAAAACATTGTAGGGCTGTCACTGAATGCAAGAAGGGTTACCGTGAGGTGTAAACCTCATGGTAACATTTTTTGAATTCATCCCATTGTCTTTCCACCCCTTTCCTGCCCTCCCACTTTTCTTTTGTCCTTCCCTTGCTTTTTTGTGCTGCCTACCTTTGTAGAAAATAATGAGATATATAAATTCAGAACCTTGTTAAACCATTGGAAGGGAGACAGTTGGGGAAAATAAAAGCATCAGAATAGTGCCCAGTAAAAGGAAGTAGATATGACGAAGTATATCTTGTAATTTTCATTATTTATTTTTTTTTTGGTCATTGCAGCTCATAAATTTTGTCAGCGTTGTTTAGCTATTTTATAAAGAGCTTCAACTAGAAATAAAGCATAACAGACACAGAAAAGCACAGGGTCTATGTCACAACGTCGAAACGTCACAATATCGAACACCTAAAGATCGACAAGTATTCATCGAAAAGCATTTTCTCGATTCAATGAATACTTACAGGACAAAGTTGTAGTTGGTCAACTACACAATGTTGCACTTTTCTCCACTGTAGTGCAATCTTGGAGTTGGTATATTTAGTAAGGGGGGGGTGTGGGGGGCACAGCCCCCCACATGGGTGGGTTTGTTTTAGCTTAAGTTAGTTATGTTGGATTCCGGGGCAAGTATTTGCCCTGTAAGTATTCATCGATTTGAGGAATGTGTTTTGATGAATACTTGTCAATCTTTAGGTGTTCGATATTATGTTTTGATGTCATGATATAGACCCCAATTTTGGCAGAGGGAGATTCAGAAAGTTCTCCACAGCAACGGTTTTGACCTAAAACATCCTGTAAAGAGAAACATCTAAAGGTAACATAGATGAGCAGCTTTTACTGAATGAGAGGACAAAAAGATGTATGATCTAGCTTGTTAGCCGTTTACAATAATATATGTAAATTTGCAGTTAGTTTTGAATTCAGAGGTATGTCTCAATGAAAGACAGCATAGTTAAGGTTCTAGTGTATTTTGTCCGAGATTCTATGCTAATTTCGAACTAAACATGGAATTTGACTGTGTACCAGTTGTTCTCCCTTAACTTCAGCTTAATTACAGTAGTCTGACTACAACTTTTCATTGCACCTTCCTGCTTCCAAATTCATTTGTAATTATTTCACTTTAAAACAATAAAGAAAACTATGAAGTCTATTATCAGCACCTAATAATGCTGTAATATGTGCCATTATACAAGGACAATATCTAACGAGACAGGCATTGCAGAAAATAATGTACCACCCAAGGGTACTGTGAGTACCAAGGATGAATAAAGAGGACAGCACCAGAGAATGGTCCATTATTTTCCTAACGTACTCAAACTAGAAAGCATATCTACACTTAACAAATAACCTCTGTTGTTTTTATCAGCATTTTTAAATTATATTTATTATCATTTTTAAATTACATTTTTGTATTTTTTTAAATCTTTGACGACAAACATAATCCAAATTAACTTACTGAACATTACCACTACCTATGAATCTGACTCAACTCTTAATTAAATGTGCAACACCATATAAAATTAATTACCCAATACATAAAACTTCAAAACACTTTCAGCCAGGAAATTTCTCACATGAGATTATCTTATTTGTACAAATTCAATAAGAATCTAGACTTCCACATATCTTATGCACTTCCTAGAAAAACAGTTTGCAATCAATCTAAAAAAAAAACTCCTTGCTTGGAAATTTAGAACCACACAGTGATTCTCACAAAGCCAGAATGTCATCTTCTTGTTCAAAAATCACAATTGCTACTAGGCTTTACAAACCAAGCCACCTTCTGCTCTTTATTAAGTGAAAGGTGTCTTAGGTCTTCTAACTCTTCTTTAGGACCACTACTGTCAAGATCATCACTTCTTCCTCACAATAAACCAGACTACACACATCATGCATTCTCACTTACTGTTCCCAAACTCTGACAATTCTTTAAAAGACATTCAATCTCAACCCAAATTTTGCTCACAACTCAAATATAATTTAGCAAAACTAGCTAAGTGTAACTGTTATATCCCAGCAACAACATTGCTATTTAAAATCACCTGCCTGTCTCCAGTTTTACTCAGCCACATAAATATCTCATCCTTAGAAAAAGGATGTCTTATGTCCCCCCATTTCTCCTAACACTTACCCTTCTATCCTCTTCATTCTTCATCTACCATTCCTTACCCTTTCTTTCTTACTTCTTCTTTCGGCTTTTCCCGGTTAGGGGTCGCCACAGCAGATCACCTGTCCACTCATGATTGGCAGCAGAGTTTTACAGTGTCAAGTTGCCAGCCCGATGCCCAACCTTCCACAGAAGTCACACACACACTCATGCCAAGAGCCAATGTAGTGTCCAATCCACCTACAGCATGCCTTTGGGATGTGGGAGGAAACCAGAGCACCCAGAGGAAACCCACGCGACCACAAGGAGGTCATGCAGACTATGCACAGAAGGTACCTCAGCCAAAAACTAAACCAGAGAACCTCTTGCTGTGAGGCGGCAATGCTAACTGCTGCACCACCGCAGCCGCCCACCCTTTCTTTCTTAACAAATCATAAATATTGCACAGACTACTTAGACAGTTTTTCTCAAAAGAAACATGAAACTTGTATTCTGTCATTTAAACAACCATCTGTCATTTCCTTTTATGCATTCTTTCTGTTTGTAAAATTCCTTTTATGCATTCTTTCTGTTTGTAAAATTCTATCAGTATATTAATTAAAGTGAGAAATATGATGGAGAAGAGATGTTTGCAAAGATAGTCTGTGCATGGGATTAGATAAACAGAAACAAGATAAAAAAGTATATATTTCACTCAGGTAATCATTAAAATTAATAGAGCAAACCAGGGATACAGAGAACAAAGGCTTTGGATCAATTATGCCTATATCTAGAAGAAAAAAGTAGATGACAAGGGATAGGAAAGAGCTAGATTGGCTGGAGTGCCAGCAAATGATATAAAGATTGTTTCAATTGAACCATTTGGCTCTTGTATTTGGAGACACCATCTTAGATAGTAGCAAGTGAGGTACATGGAACATATCATGTTTGGGATTTAATCTAAGGAAGAATAATTCATATAGCAGATAAACAGTCAAGTTATTATTTGCATCCAGTAGATATGATTACATTTTTTTGTCATCCATCTAGAATAACTGTTTTGTCATTTCCATATGAAGGGTCACAAAGACATCATGCATGACATCATGATACTTGTGTAAGATGGCCTTCACTGACAGTATAACTTAAACTAGCTACATCATTTGACATTTACATGAATATTAAGATTGTGCATTCCAATTGGGGTAGCACTTTGACATAACAGTTAGAATTGTTACCTTACAGTACTTTGTCTCCCATTTTTTCCTGCCTAGGGTGATTTCTCTGGATTGTCTGCATGTCCTTCTAGTAGATTTCCACTGTCTATTTTACTTTCAGTTTACTCTCACCTACCCAAAGGCAAGCTGATAATGCTGTGTTTGTATCTGTACTAAAATTGACTTGTTTTGCTCAACTGAATTAGAAAAAGTTGATATTACAGAATGAATATATAAAAGAACACACAAAAGCCTTCAAGTATCTACGTCCAAATGAACAATTTAGCTGTAAGAATTACTTGACGTAAAGGATTTGTGGCCGTGTAGCTGACTGCACTTTATCAAACTAAGCAATACATTAATTTAGATATTTTAAATGTCCAGTTACTCTTATATTTCCTTCCATTTTTGTCTCCTTCCATTGTTTTTCCAGCTTCTGCTGAAGCAGACCTTTTGGTACCATAATTACAGTGTTCAGTCACCTTGAGACCATTAAGTGGAGCTATTCTTGAGACCATTAAGTGGAGCTATTCTTGAGACCATTAAGTGGAGCTATTCTTGAGACCATTAAGTGGAGCTATTCTTGAGACCATTAAGTGAAGTTATTATATCTGCACTATTATTTTCATCTTCTACCTTATTCGGCATTCATTTTTTTTAATAGTAGATAAAAATTTCTCACAGACAACCATGTACTCTATCTGGGGAGACCCCTGTAGGAAATCTTACTTTCCAGCACTAGTAATGAAGGTAATTTAGTTTTACAGCCTTTGCCCTTGTTCACATCAATGTTCTAGACAGGTCTAAAGGTTGGACATATGTAAGCCCTTCTACATTTTCTATACAACTTTAAATTTCTACTGTATCCAGTAAAAATCCATACCCAGACAATCAAACCCCCTTCTCCTCTGCTTGAATGCACCTCCTACACCTCAGGTATATCTGAAAGGTGAATACTGCACAATGTCAAGTGCTACTTTATATTTCTGTGCAGGGTACAGTTAACATTAATCAAACAAGTATGCTGCTCATCCAGACTCAGCTTTGAGAAGTGCAGAAAAGTAAACATGTCATCAAAAATATAAGAGAGAGAGTCCTCATATGGACAGGTGATATCTGCCATGCATCTGCAACAGATAAGTCAGCTCAATAATCCCTATATAATAAATTGCCTTCGTCAATAGTAGGTAAACATGGTCTCTGTAAGCAGTAAAACTTGAACCAAATCAGCTAAATAGTTATTATGGCTAAAACACAACATTGCAATAAAGCCAGAGCAGAAGAAAATGTACCATCTAGCAGATTATATCAAATTGTTCAAGTCCATAACAAGTATACCGAAAGATGATCAGTCCACTGAATACTATTGTCATTGAAAGAAAAAACAAAAATGCCATATGCCTTCCCAGAAAAGCAAATAGTAAAGAGACCGAGAAAAGTCATCTTATTCAGATAAAATGATACTACAAAAAAATCACTTGCTATACTCTGTGCTAAGGGCTCACACTGCAACATTATTGTGGCGCTATACATCATAGCTTTCTGTCTTCTGTCCGTTACATAGTAATAATGAAAACTAGCACTTTCTACATGTTATTTTGATGCAGAGTATTATTTAGTACATAGAAAAAAATTACCCTTAAAAGGAAACAATGTAGATTTTCATAATAACCTCGAACCCTGATTCTCACCTACTAATAGGACCCCTTTTATTTTCCTAATACTTATTTTAAACTTCATTCTAACCAATACTATCTAGCTCTCTTTCATATCAAGCTTGTGTAGATAAGTGTCTGCTGAATGTCCACTAATTTTTCTGTCATTTGTTAGACTGTTTTTTTGTTGTGTTTCACTGCTGAAATTACTCTAAATGAATCCATTTGTAACAACTTTATGTACTGACTTTTTTAGTAATGCATTAAAATACTACTTTATTTCCTTTAGAATAGTGGAGCTTTTTCACTGCTTAAAGGACTAGTCCATTTGTAACAACTACGATTATGTATTTTACTTTATAGTATTGTATCAAATATTACTGTATTTCCTTTAGAATTTTATGCAGTGGAGCTTTTTTTCCTTGGGCCTCTACTGAAAATGGGCATGCATCCAGTTAGGCTAGCCCGGTCAACAAATGTAAAATAAATAAATAAATAAAAATAAAATAAAATAAGCAAATTAAAATGTACCGTGGTAAATACAGTACAAATGAAAAAAGACTAACAGCTGGAATACACTGGTGTATCTTATGTTTCACCCCTTTTGCAGCTCTGCAGTGTTAACATTAACAATACACTACTCCAGACACTCCACTTCATAGGCAAAGAATGAGTTTTACAAACAAAAAGAAACCATACTGCTTCAGGTTAAAAGGTCAAGGTATTAAAGACTATGCACTCATAGAAAAGAATAAAAAGTAATAAACTTTAATAATTTTTTGACATACTGCAAGAACATCTTGAAAAAAAAGGAAAGCTACCTCTCAGAATGTCATAAAAATCAATCTAAACAAATGGAGGGAAAAGGATCATACCCAATACCACACTTCCATAGTAAACCAAATGGGAAAAGAAAATGTAAACCTGTAGCTCGTCATGGCTTGTATAATTTTAAATCTGCAAGAAAGCTCTCTCTACAAAAAATGACCAGGTTAAATGTATTGTATGAGGCAGCACAGGTTGAATAAGACACACCGACTGCACAGTTGCACAAAAATGCCACTAAAAGAAATACATACTGTAAACAAATGCAAAATGGGTTATTCCCTCTTAGAAAAAAGAATGAAAAGAAGAAAAAGAAATGCAGCTGAGATGAGAATTGTGACAGACAGTATAACCTGTCGCCAAGAAATACTGTCAGTGCTCTGCTAATTCTCCTAACTCAGTTCAGCTGAAACTAACAAGGCAGCTGGGTAGGACTCCTCTAATTTTGGCATTTATGTAGATGGCATTTTAGTGATCAGTCTATCTCTAGAGGCTCCTTTAGCTATTTAAAACTTTCATTTAAAGCTCACTGCTGCTTTTCTGCTGTGAGAAACATTTCTGCAGTTTGTTTCTCACCCTCCTTCCCTATTGGTATGTTGTTCTTATAGTTGGTGGCTTTGCTGTTGCCCGCCCCAACTGTAAATCTGATCTGGGACCCTCCTCCCAGTCTAATGTCATTACCTCATTCTAGCTAATACAGGGAGAACATTTGAGAAGCCAATCAGCTTAGTTTCTGCTCCTCCTTTCTCTCTCTCCACTAAAACAAACAAAAAAAGTTCTAAGCTTGTTTCCTGTCTTTCCTATGGGTAGTCTAGTCTGGATACAGATTTGCTGTGTCCAGGACTATTTGTGCGCTTCTAAGCCCCCAAGCCTTTCTGTGATGGAAGGAAGCCTTCTAGCTATTTTGTTTCAGCACTTGTCTGTTTCTTTGAGTTCAGCACTTGTTCAGAACTTACTGTAAGCACTAAATAAGCTACAAATTACTACAGCACTCAACTTTCCTCACTGTCTAGAGGAAAACATTTTCTAGTACTTAACAAATAAGCACCTATCCAGGCATGTCTAAGGGTCAGCTCCCGGTGTTTTCTCCTTTCTAACTGATGAATCTGGGCATCTTGGGGCAATGCAGTAATTGCCTCATGTACACACACAATCCTCTCCTCCTACCACCCAACACTACAACCTGTAAGAGATGCACTTGTATAGCCAAACTGAAAGCAAAGCTCTCTTCACCTAAAACTGGACTAGACAGTCAAGAGGAGAAGGCAAACACTTGCACCACACCACACTCAGCACATAGTCCCTCAAAACCTACACCACCAAAACACACACAAACACAAAACACACAACTACATTCGCGGAGGCTCTCAGTAAAAACCTGCCCAAGCAACAGGGACCTCCAAAGCAGAAACACAAGCAACCTCCACCCCCCACACAACCCAAATAACACATAGCCTACAAACTCAGTGTGCCACTCAACCACAGCCCGTAAGGCATAACAACGTACCCAACACTCTAGTCATAGGTGACACTATAGTCAAGCACACTGATGTTCCACTCACCAGGTTAAACAAGGAGAAAGTTACTGTCAGCTGCCGGTCGGGTGCCAGGATCCACCACATAATGCATGCACTCAGGTCACTCCACAACAAGTACAAATATGACTCTGTCATTGTCCATGTTGGTGTGAATGACCAGAGACATACCTCCCTGGACTACATGAAAAGGGACATGGAAGAGCTGTCCAATCTTGTAGCCCAGGCAGGTATGACCCTAGCCCTGAGTAGCATCCTGCCATCACCCGGAATGATACCACAGTACAAGGATAAAATGACTGACCAACAATTGCTTCTGGTGTCCTTCTAAGAGGATTCAGTATCTGTCTGTCTGGGATGACATGATCGACGAACCATGATGCTTTGCCAGAGATGGCCTGCACCTGTTGCCCTTGGGATTCCAGATACTGACTAAGGCTCTTGCCACCCCTATAGTGCTTTTTTTAGGCAAGGTTCAAATGACAAATTCACCACAGTAACAGGGACAGGCAAGAAGAATCTGAGGGTATAGCTACTCAATGCTAGAAGTCTAAACCTCAAAATGCAGTCACTCGAGGCACTCCTTAAAATGGAGAACATCGACATCTGTGCAGTGACAGAGACCTGGTTCAAAGCTCCAGAGAGTACCCCTGCATTACCAGGCTATAATTCATACCACACCTTTTGGCCACCTAACCTGGACCGAAACACTAAAGGTGGAGGTGTGTCCATATTCATTAAGGATATCCATACCTCCAGGCTAGTTGCTCAGCATAATGCATCTGAGATTATCCAAGTGCAAACTCTGGGCAAGACCACAGTCCAAATTGTAGCTTGCTACAGATCCCCCACTATGCCCCAGGATTCCCACTCCTCATTTCTTGATACACTGAAAAATATTAGGGTACAACCTAACACCCTAATAATGTGCGATTTCAACTACCCTACTATTAACTGGGAAAACTACTCGCATACCAACTCTTGTGCTCAACTTTTTCTGGAATTCATAAATTCCAATGCCTTGCATCAACTTATCCACACTCCCACTAGGGGCAGCAATATCCTAGACCTGGTTATTACCAACATGGGCGACCGGTGCTTCACACTAGAGGTCAATTCCTTGTTGGGCAGATCCAACCACAAGCTAATCACCATAGACATCCACATCCCTCACCCACCCCCCATTAGGGAAACCACAGTAAAAAATGTCTCCAAAGCCAACTAAACGCTTCTTAAGACCGAAGTGGCAAACTTCACGACACCCATGCTGATGGACAATAAAGGTATGACTGCTGAATCCTACACAAATGCACTTTATAAGCACTTACACGAGTGCATGGATCGTGCAATCCCTAACAGAACCAAGATGCTATCCTCCAAAAAAAGGAAGTCAATCTGGTGATCCCTTGCCATACACAAACTCTACAACAGAAGAAAGAAACTGTTGCAAAAAAAGATTAAAATACCATGACTGGAGAAACTCCCTGGTCAGCCTCAGTAAGAAGTTGAGATCCCTCATAAAATCCTCCAAAGCTAGTTATGAAAACAAAATTGCCACTGACTCTAAAGACAACCACAAAGCATTCTATAGCTATGTCAAGAATCTCAATAGCAACACTAAGATCTGCTCTGAGGTACAGCACAATGGCACTAAATATACAGAACCAATTGCCAACATCCTGGCTGATAGGATAGACATGGGCCCTTTAAGGGATGACAGGATAGCACTGAACCTGTCATCCCTTAAAGGGCCCATGTCTATACCAGAAGAATGCAAAGTTCCTGTAATCATGGCTGCACAGGTAAAATACACACTATCCAAAGCCAAGAACACAGCATCCATGGGACCTGACAACATCCCAGGCTGTGTTCTACATGAACTACAGAATGAAGTGGCACCCCACCTAAGTACCATGTTCAATCATAGCTTCACCTCAGGCTATGTGCCCACTGAATGGCGCACAGCGACAGTTATCCCACTCCACAAAGGGGGAGCCACCACAGACCCCGGAAACTACTGCCCCATTAGCCTAACGAGCCTGGTCTGCAAGGATATGGAACGTATCATCATGGAATTTATAAACAATGACATTGATCATCTCCAAACTCAGGACCCCACCCAGTTCGGGTATGTAAAAGGCAGATCATGTCTCCTAAACATGAAAGACTTCTTTGCAGCAGTCACCAAAGCTGTAGATGAGGGTAAGGTGGTTCACACAGCCTATCTAGATCTCGTCAAGGCTTTTGACACCACCCCCCACTCTGGAATTAAAGATAAACTGGCTCACTGACAGAACCCACACTGTGAAAGTAGCAGACTCCAAATCCGACTTCAGACAAGTGACAAGTAGAGTACCACAGGGTTCAGTCCTGGGTCCTCTCCTGTTTGGTATCTACTTCTCTGAAGTACAGGCTAACACAGAAGGTCTTTGGCTAACGAAGTTCACAGATGACTGCAAACTAGGAGCCATAACCAAAACTCCAAAAGATGTGGACATCTTACAAAAGGGCCTCGCTGAGACAGATGCCTGAAGTCAAAGCCATGGCCTCAAGCTCAATTCCAAAAAGTGCATTGTCATCCCTTTTGGTAAAAGCTCTGTACCCATGAACTACCACATAGGCAGTAGTCTACTTAACACCGAAAGTATGATAAGAGACCTTGAGACACAGGTGGACAGTAGTCTCTCCTTTGATAATCACATTGCCACAGTAGTCAGGAAATCCTTCTACATGGCACACCTCATCACAAAAGGATTCTCATCCAGGAAAAAGAGGTCACTGTTCCCCTCTACTTGTCACTCATTAGACCCATTATAGAGTACAATGCCCCTTTTGGTATGTACCTCACAAGACATCTACAACAACTGGAAAGGCCACAGAAATACCTCACAAAAAGGATTATCGGCCTCAAACAGATGCCCTATGCAGACCATCTCAAAAAACTGCAGCTTTACTCCATCACATATCGCCTACTCAGAGGTGATCTCTACCTAACACACAAAAGCTATGTCAAACCCAGAGCGTTTAGACATGCTCCACTTAAAGAAATCCCAATCCCTATGAGCTACACGCTCTAGGGACCTAATCCTTGTCACCACAATAAACAGAACATGCTGGAGGGATAGATTCCTGTCCCAGAGACTTCCCATAATCTGGAACAAACTACCTATCTATATCAAACAAAGCTCCTCATTAGCACTCTTCAAGAAAAATCTTGATGATTGGATGGGAGATAGGAAATTCACCCCGGGGATCACTTCTGTGGCTCTGCTCGACAGTGGCACAGGAAAATAATTTTCTTGGGTGGCGAAAGCCAGGGTACCTTTTGGCTAGGCTTATATAGGCCTTAGGGCCAAAAGCCTAGTACCTACCCATGAACCTATGAATAGTAGAGATGTATAAGTTAGTAAAACTGAAGGAAAAAAACTGAGAAAAATTAAGGAGTGGTCAAGGAACTGTCCAAAACTTGTGTCCATCGTACATGCCACAAAAGTTATTCCTGACAAGTGACAGAAGTGTCTGAAGACCTAGAAGCTCCCTTATTCTAGCACGAAGAAGTCTCTGTCATAAGTATTTGACAAACATTTTGGGATCATACAAGTGTTTTTTAACAGGCTGTCTAAGTCAAGAATACTGTTTATTACTTTACAAAACAAAATATGCACATTAATGAAACAATTACATATGAACAATATTTCAATATAGCAAACTGTATGAATGATCAAGAGAATGAAAAACATAAGTTAGTTATACCAAGTCTTGTTGAGTGCTTATGTTTGCCACCCATCTAAGTAAGAAAGACAGTCTTATAAAATCTAACATACAGAAAATTAGAACAATGGGGCGTGGCAAGGATGAACACAGGATAGCAGCAGATTTCTTCAGCTCCACCAATTTCACAGCACTGACAGGAAATAATTACTTTAAAAATTAATTTATGAAGTAATTTTCTTTCTAAATATGTTTGGAATATCTAAAAAAGAAAGAAAATTTCAATAATATTCCTGTCAGAAAACACTTTGGAAATTTCTCTGTCAGCTCCTCTGTTTGAAATGAGTTCCAGTAAGACAAATTCTCAAGATTCCAGCATCAAGAAAGAGCTTCAGTCTCTGATATCTACAATTCAGCAACTTACTACCAAAATGGACAAACTGGATACTAAAATTGATAACTTCATAGAAAAAAAAAGTACAGTTTTGTACCTACCATAAATGTAGATGTTCGAAGATACACATTGCTGCAGTCCTAACACTTGGGTAGTCCGCTGTCCCTCGGTCGGCCCGAATATCAGAGTATAAGGCTGACGTCGGTCAAGGCGCATTTGACTGACATCAGAACGTCAGGGTACAAATGCGCATGACCGACGTCATATCCTCAGTCTTTTCTTGCCCCAGATGTCAGAAGACCCTAAAAAGAAAGGTCAAAACCCATAGACAACAACTAAACAACCAACCAGCCTAACACCAAAAATATGTACAATATATACAATATATACACTATACCTCAGATGGATAACCCAACCCACACAACCACCTCAAACTACAGAGGGAAGGAGGGAGGGTTGGACTGCAGCAATGTGGATCTTCGAACATCTACATTTATGGTAGGTACAAAACTGTACTATGTTCTTCATCTCACATTGCTGCAGTCCTAACACTTGGGTAGAATCCCAAAGCAGAGGTAAGGGAGGATGGCTAAACTATAATGAAGCAGGAGCTGCCAAAATGCCCTGCAACACAGCAGTGGCAAAACCAGCCCTGGATTTTGAGTACAGAGGAAGGTGGTAATGCCTAGAGAAGGTATGCACTGAACTCCAAGTGGCTGCCTCCAAAATATCCTTAGTAGCCACCCCCCGCAAAAAAGCTGTTGAAGTGGCAGTAGCCCTAGTGGAATGAGGCCTAATCCCAGCTGGAATCTCTTTGCCATGATGGGAATAACAGAAAGCAATGCAAAATCCAATCCACTTAGAAATAGTTTGTTTTGACACGGGCTCGCCCTGAGAACACAAAGCAAAAGAAACTAATAACTGCTGAGATTGTCTGAACCCTTTAGTTCTGTCCAAATAATATCGCAACTGCCTGTGTACATCTAAAGTGTGCAAAATCTTTTCCCCTTTAGTTTGGGGATTTGCATAAAAAGTAGGCAAATGAATAGTTTGGTTTAAAGCCATGCTAGAAACCACTTTAGGCATAAAGGAAGGATTAGTACGTAAAGATACCCTATCCTTATGGAAAATTAAGAAAGGCTCAACTGCCATAAGGGCCTGCAATTCAGAAACCCTTCTTGCAGAGGTAATGGCCAACAAAAAAGCAGTCTTCCATGACAAATATTTCAACTCAGCAGTAGCTGCAGGCTCAAAAGGTTGTAGAGTGAGTTTCTCCAACACAAAATTGAGATCCCAAGCAGGAGTAGGAGCCCTTCGTGGGGGTCTTATATTCTTTGCCCCTCTAAGAAATTGCTTGAACAAAGGATGAGAAAACAATGGTGGGTCACAGTCGTAGTGAGCTGAAATTGCTGCAGCATGAATCTTAATAGAAGAGAAGGACAAACCTTTGTCCAATAACTCAGTAAGATATTGAAGAGCCACACTTAAATCAGGCTCAGAAACATCCAAATCCTTAGCTGCACTCCAAAATAAAAATCTCTTCCATTTATCTGCGTACACTTTCCTTGTACTAGGCCGTCTAGCTTCCAAAATCACATTCAAAACTTGTTGTGGAAGTTGAGACCCTCTATGGTTTAAAACAGAATATGCCATGCTGTTAGGTGAAGAGAGTGAAGTTTGACATTGAGCAAATGACTGTCCTTCCTGGGACAACAGATGTGGAATCAAAGGCAAAGGCCATGGAGGCTTCCGTACTAGACTTCTCAGTAATGGGTACCAGTGCTGTCGAGGCCAATCTGGAGCTATCAAAATCATCCTTGGCTTGTCCTGTCTGACCTTCAGAAGTACCTTTGGGAGGAGAGGCAGAGGTGGAAAGGCATACACATGAAGATTTTTCCAACTGAAAGAAAGAGCATCCACTTTCCAAGCTGTGGGATGAAACCGCTTTGTGCAAAACTTTGGCAGCTGGTGGTTTAGTGGAGAAGCGAACAGATCTATGTCTGGAGTTCCCCAGGACACTGTCAATTTCTGAAATACATGAAGATCCAGTTTCCATTCGTGGGGATCCATGATTTGTCTGCTTAACACATCTGCTAAGGAGTTCTGTGCTCCGGCAGAAACCTTGCCTGAAGACTTAGTTGTAAACTGAGAGCAGTCTCCCACAAAATCATTGCTTGCCTGCATAGAGGATAAGAATGTGTTCCCCCTTGCTTGTTGAGGTACCACATGACAGTTGTGTTGTCTGTTAGAATCAACACCTGCCCTGGAAGAAGTAAATCCTTGAAAGCTATTAATGCAAACTGGACTGCTAACATCTCCTTCAAGTTGATATGTAGATGCTGTAGTCTGACAGGCCACTTGTCTTGTATCCACTTTCCATTTAGATGAGCTCCCCAAGCTTTGTCTGAGGCATCTGTCGTTAAAATTTGACTCGCCTCTGGCCGGGTCACAGAGAGTCCCTTGTTTAGGTGACATTCCTGAGCCCACCACAAAAATTCCTTTTGAATGCAAGGTATTATTTGAATGACAGTGTCCAGATGCTGGCAGTGCTGTGTCCATACATTTTGAGATACCATTGCAACTTCCTCATATGCAGTTTGGCATTGGGAAGCACCAGAATACAAGATGCCATGAACCCTAAGGCTTGAAGGACTGTCCTTGCAGTCAGCCCGGACTGAAGAGATAGATGATGGAAGTAAAGGAAAAGATTCTTTTGTTTGTCCGGGGTTAGAAAGGCCATCTGGGATGCTGTATTCAGTCTTACACCCAGAAAGCACATGTCTTGAGAGGGTACTAGACTGGACTTTATTTCGTTCACAGAATACCCTAGGCATCTTAGCACTGCTATCACATATTCCAAATGACAAAGAAGCTCGTCCCTTCCTTGAGCCAGAATCAGGCAATCGTCCAAATAAGGATAGATTTGTATTCCTTTTAGCCTGAAGAAAGCTATCACTGGAGCCAGAACTTTCGTAAATACTCTGGGCGCAGTAGATAAGCCAAAGGGCAATGCAGAGAACTGATAGTGAGAAGTCCCAGTCCGAAAACGCAGATACTTCCTGCAACTTAGCCTGATAGGAACATGAAGGTAAGCCTCCTTGAGATCCAAAGTTACCATCCAGTGATCCTTGCCCAGTAGAGGTAAAAGCTGTTGTAACGTCAACATTTTGAACTTGGGAATGTCCAGATAAGTGTTGAGGATAGATAAATCCAAAATTGGTCTCCACGTGTTCCCCTTTTTGGCACAAGGAACAGGCGAGAATAAAATCCTAGGCCCCTTTCTGGCATAGGAACCGGCTGTATGGCCCCTATTTGGAGTAACAGAGAAATTTGCTTGTGAGCCTCTATTCTTTGTTGAGGAGGAATGTCTGGCATGCCTTTGAAAGGAGGCAAGGTATGGAAATAAAACCTGTAACCGTGATGTATGATATCCAGTACCCATCTGTCTTGGGTAATCAAACTCCAATTTTCTTTGAAAAGTGCCAACCTTCCTCCCAAAGGTGCTGCCAGGCGAGAAGGTTCTGGCAGCTGAAAAGGTAGGTCATTGGGTCTGTTTACGAAAGGACTGACCCCTGCCCTCACCCGAAGACTGTGCAGGAGAACTCCTTGTCCTAGGCCTGAAAGAGCCCTGACCTCTGCCCCTGCCACGTCTAGATCTACCTCTAGACTGGGAATCATAAGAAGGATACGTCCACCCTTTAGTAGGCCAATTTCTACTAAACTTTGGAGGCTGAACCTGCAAAAAATCTTTAACAGTCTGCATAGACTTAGCCTTGTCTTCCATTTTCTTTAAAACTGCCTCAACAGGAGAACCAAACAAGACATCAGATTGCAAAGGGGCATCCAAAATCCTAGTTTTAACATGGTCAGATAAATTTTGATCCCTCAACCAGGCATGCCTGCGAAGAACTGACCCAGTGGCAGCCACCCTAGACGAGGCCTGTACAGCATCAAAACCACATTGCAAAGAATGCTTACCCACCTGTTCAGAAACATGCACTAAATCTTGTAACTCTTTACAATCAATACCTTCCGCCAGAGCATCAACCTTAGATTTCAACTGTGAAAGGAGATAATTTTGATATTTCAACATGTGAAACTGGCAATTCAAAGCTCTCATGGCTAGAGTGGAAGAAGTATAAACTTTCTTTCCCCATCTATCCAAGGCCCTGGCCTCTTTATCTGCAGGAACCGGATTCTTGACAACAGAAGCCTTAACACCCTTAGGCCCCTGGCTAACAGTTTCTGGGTCTGCCCTAGGACTCTTAAAAAGATACTTATGAGCTTCAGGCACCCTGTAATACCTATTTGGTTTAACAGGAGCAGGAGGCAAAGAATCAGGATTAAGAGAAGCCTCTGCAAACATATCTTCCACCACATTCAGAACAGGAGGTATAGCTAAAGGCCTATGCTGGGGTAAAACAAAAATTCCTAAGCCTTTTCCTGGAATCAGAGAAATCCTGACCTTCCCATTTAAAATGCTCTCTCATGGAGTGAAGGGTCTCTGAAAAAGAAAAATCCTCAGGAGGAGAAGCAGAAGGAGTAGAATCATCCACATCAGAATCAGAATAATGAGAATACTCCTGCAAGTCTTCAGCCGAAGACTCAGACACATCCGAAGCCTGCTCATAATCCCCCAACACAGGTTCCATCCCAGGCCTCTTATCAGGAGGGGGCATAGAGCCTCTAATTAAAGTAATTAAATCTTCTGCCATTTTAAGCATGTGCTTCTTGGGCACAGAACCTGACGAACTAGGAGTGACACCCACAGAAGCAAAACTAGACCTGCCGCTAGGAGAAGCCTTGGAAGCAGAAAGAGAGGGCCTAGACACCTTAGGAAGGGAGGGGAGTACAGTTATCTGAGAAGCCCCTACAGCCTGACCTGCCTCCTGGGAGGCCACATCCTGTAAAAACAAAGTTTCTCCCTGGGACTCCAGAGAGGCCTCCGTCGGAACCACCGGTTCCACTGACGCCTCTAAAGAACCGGCGTCCGGTTCGGATGACTCCTCTAACCTAGCTTTAACTGCCTTGTCCTTGCGCTTCTTTGAGGAAGCCGGCGGAGCATCTGACGGCATATTGTAATTGCACCGCTTCCCAAAGACCAACCTGGCACAATCCAACCTTCGCTTAATAGTGCGTTTATTAAACCTAGCACAAAAGCGACACCCAACAATGTCGTGCTCAGGTCCCAAACAAGGTATACACAAATTATGGTAATCCCTATGCGGTATCTGTTTCCCACAAGAAATACAGTTATTCACTTTTTCTGACATCCGGTAAACCACTGAGGCAAGAAAAAAACAAAATATTCCCCAACGGGGTACTTAACCAACTCTGACTTCGGTCTGAAACTCAATTGAAAAATTTCAGAACGCCGAACGGCACTTGCAACACTGCTTCTGCATCGGACCATGCGGCAAAAAAGACTGAGGATATGACGTCGGTCATGCGCATTTGTACCCTGACGTTCTGATGTCAGTCAAATGCGCCTTGACCGACGTCAGCCTTATACTCTGATATTCGGGCCGACCGAGGGACAGCGGACTACCCAAGTGTTAGGACTGCAGCAATGTGAGATGAAGAACATCTACAAAACAAATAGATTTGTTACATCTAGACTTGCAATAACAGAAGACTCAGATTACAGGCATAGAAGAGACTGTAAATGGAGAATAGAATCCAAGAAGAAATCAACATCGAGTTTTTGCTGAAACAGAATACACATCTACAAACTAAACTTGATGACCTGGAAAATAGATCTAGGCGCAATAATATTAGGATTTTTGGACTGCCAAAAAATATAGAAGGTAACAATATTACTTCTTTTTTAAATACATGGCTCCCCAAAACTTTAGACTTGCCAGAAGCATTTTCTTTTGGTATTGAAAGAGCCCATAGAACCATATCTAATTTTAACTCTAACAAAAAGTATCCTAGATCAGTTATAGTTAGGTTTCTATCATCCTTTGACAAAGAGATGGTACTTAAATCTGCATGGGCTAAAGCACCTGTTAAAATTAATGAGGCAACTGTGCGTTTTGACAATGACTATTCTTCCTTGGTAATAACTAAAAGAAAGGTTTTTCTGCCATTAATAAGAGAGCTTAAGAAAGCACAGTTTAAAACCTACCTTCTGTTTCCTGCCAAACTAAAAATCTTTCTACCTGATGGCCCTAGAATTTTTGAAGACTTGGACTCTGCATTGCTGTATATCAAAAAAATAAGATTTTGGATAAAATAGAGGAAATGGAATGGGCTAGTCCTTCATTAAAGAGATTGGCAACAGAAGCTTCTTGGAAGACTTCAGAGAAGAAAAAAAGACTAAAAAACAAATGACTTGTTCTATGTTTTTTCTTTTTTTTCTCTCTCTTTTTTCTTCACTATTAATCTCTTTAAATACAGTTACTGCATCTCCAGAAAGCCACAAATATTCTGAAAAAGATTTAATCAAAGTTATTTTTTGTGTACAAAGAACTGTTTTGTTTCATAAATAGTCAAAATATCTGAGGAACAAATAACAAGCTATCAATCAACTTGTTTCTCTTTGTGATAAAGAGACCCAAGGTTAGTAATTTGATACATTTTTTTTCTCTCTTCTTGTTTTAAATAATGACATTCTTTTTAGATTATGCATTCAGTAAGGGGTGGGGGAGGGCAGGGAGAGAAGTATGATGAAAATATGATAAGTGGAATAATAACTTATTAATTCTTTTTAAAAAAGTATATATGCTGTTTAAATACTGTTGCTAATTATTTTGCCATGATTCTATTGCTTATACTTGTTTACAAATAATCTGTCATGATTTAATTACTAATAATTAGAACTAAATAGTAGTAAATAATATGTTTCATATCTATCTTTATTAATATAAACAGCAAGTAATATTCCACTGTAGATACTTTTTATAGCTTCCTTTTTTATCTTTTCTCTTTCTTCTCTTACTCTCTTTTATATTCTACTCTCTTTTTTTTCTTTTCTCTCTCTTTTTTTCTTTCATATAAGTACATTTACATGCTTTTGATAATACTGATACATGTATATAATAAGATTTGTATAAAAAATTGAATTGGGGCATAAAAAAATAGTTGCATTATATATTAATAACTGTGGGCTTAGTTTCACTGTCATAGAGACTGTAATAACTTGTAAAATACTTTGCGAAGGTTTTACTCTGTTTAGTTTCATTTGTATTGCTAAATGAATGTCAGTCACTTGCATTTATTAAAATTCCCGCCAGAATGTTAAGGGAGACAATTTGGGATGTGGGTTACCTCGTGAATAGTGTCCTCGAGTTGTTTTAAAAGCTTCAACACTCAGAATTCACGCAGAGAAGCTGAATGCAGTCAATTTGAACTTTGACCCCTGAATTCACACTGACACATCGCAGATTCAAGAAGAACACTCTACCAGGAAGTAGAACTGCTGCAAACGTGACTCTGCGATGGAAAATGAACTCTATAATATTTAAATGTGAGTTATTTTTTTATAACTACTTACTTATTCATGTTATAATTTATAAAATATGAAAGTTATGATTTTAAATGATTCAGTATCCCATAGTAAGCAAGTGTGATATTTTAGAAGGCACAGAAAGTAAAACATATATACATATGTTTTTGAAAGTTACTTGACTGCAACATATTAATGTATGTAAATACTTATGATTTAAACATATATAATACTACAATTCATTTGACTTATCTAACTGACAAGCATAAATATCATTAAGATTTTATCTTAGAAGAAGTTGTCATGTGACATTTTAAAGCAGCAGTTCAGATATATAAAATACAGATGGCTTTCTTCACAATAATTTAAGTATATCTGGGAATTTATATAGCTATGCAGTATGATTTGTAACCATATTTATGAACATAAATATTTTATTTAACTAGCAATAATAAGTATGAGAAAAAAGCTTTGATGCAAGTAATTTAAAGTCTTTTAGAAGCTGTTAACTGCATTTCTATGACAGAAAATAGGTATATCCTAATATATGTAATGTCTGAACCATAATAGCCTAAGTTATTGACTCTAAATGAACATAAGAACTTATTTTTACAAACTTTGAATAAATATGTAGATATGCCCCCTTTTTTTTTCCTCTCTCTCTCCCTCTCTCTTCTTTTCTTTCTCTCTCTCTTCTCGGTTCCCAATATCAAGTTTATTTGAATGCTATTTGATTATAAATGTATTATACTAAATAGATGTACATAGCAGTATGAACTGTTTCTAAAAGTTCCTATTTGTTTATATGATGCTGATTTATCAAATGTTTAGCTTTATCTTACTAGATAATCTAATTGAAAGAGGTTAACTTTAGTTAATAATAACCAGTATTAAAATTGATAAGGTGGCAGCTGAGGTACTGCTGCTTAGGGTAGGGGGTTAACTTGAGTGGCATGTGCTACTCAAAGTTGGAGTTTTTAACTCCAGGCTGGGTGCAAGGTTTAATCCTTATATTATTTTCTTCTGTTTACTGTTGTTTGTATATAGTTCTGACATCCACAATACATTTTATAAACTCATTGTCACTACAAACAAAAACGAAGCTTATACAAAATCCTATAAGAGTTTCAATAAATACAGCTATATTTAAAGGTACACCTAAAGGAGGAGGTATAACATTACTTATTTTGTTAATTGTTATTCTGATTATAAGTTTTATATGTTTTAAAAATGCCAAATGACCTCTCTAAAAGGAATTTCTTTAAACATTAATGGACTGAATAATCCATGTAAAAGGGCAAGCTTAACGAGATACATTAATTTACATAAGGCCAACTTAGTATTCCTTCAAGAAACACATCTCCTGAAAAAGGATATTGATAAATTAGCCACTAATAAATATACAGTATTAGTTAGTTCAGAGCACACTCAGAAAAAAAGAGGAGTGGCTATTTTATGGAATAAAAGTATGCCCATACCTAAAACTATTAAGTCTTATGAAGATGATAAAGGAATGTTTTGTATGGTTACAATACGAATTAATGGAAAGACATATACATTAATCAATGTATATTGGATACCAGGAATTGGTATTAATACAGTGAAATACCATCTTAATAAGATCATATCATTCTCTATAGGAGATATTATTTTAGCAGGTGACTTTAATTGTATCCTACATGAAAAAGATACTACTACTATAGGAAAAAGGAAAATTACATCTAATGCAAAAAAATTAAAGGATTTTGTTAATTCTTATCATTTAAATGATATTAATAATCAGATAGACTCAAAATCATTACCATACACCTTTTTTTCTAACAGATATAAAACTTATTCAAAAATAGTCTTTATTTCTAACCAGATGGTAACAGAATTAATTAATTCTAAAATCATGTTGTGTCCTATATCAGATCATAATTCAATTGTCTGAGTTCATGATAAAAAAGTACTTACAATGTTCAGATCAAAAGGATACCAGCATACTTAACTCAACTAAAAGACTATAAAGATTATATATTTTCAGAAGTGCAACATTTTTTAGACATAAACAATACTCCTGAAGTCTCCATTGTTTATGTTTGGGATGCTTTAAAATCATATCTATATGGACAAAGTATCAGATGGTATAATAATAAAAGGAAATCTTGGGATAAGGAATTATTAGATATTCAAAGTAAATTAGACTCTTATAAGCATAATAATAAAGAAAATATTATAGACAAAAAAGTCATTGAAGAAATAGACAAACTAAATGAGAAATACAAAGAAATTTTAACTCATAAAGTTAAAATAACTTTAGAGAAATACAAGTTTTTGTCTTACTCAATAAGTCCCAAATACTTACATAGACTTAAAAATAAAACAAAAAGGTTGAATAAGCAAAATCATATCAAAGAAATTTTCTCTCTAAGGAAAAAGAAGAATGTTTCTAGTCTACCAGAAATATTAGATGAATTTAGAAATCACTTTCACAAAATTAATCATAATAACATTAACATGGAACCTAAAGATAAAATAAAGAAATTTATAACTACAAATATGAATAAAAAACTTAACAGACTAAACTATTGGATAAAAATATTTCATATACAGAGGTTGTTACACAAATAAACAAGCTTAAATCAAACAAAGCACCAGGTAATGATGGTATTATACCAGACATATATAACATTCTTTCTAAAAGTACATACTCATTAATACATAAGGTTTTTATTTTGGCCCAAAATGAGTTAATAACTCCCCCATCTTGGCAATACACATTTATTTCGCCAATTTTAAAACCCAATAAAGATCCAACTAGATGCACTTCATATCGACCTATTTCATTACTTAATGTTGATTATAAAATGTTTATGAGTATTTTTGCTGATAGATTGAAGACAATCATCCCAGGCATTATAAATATAGATCAGACAGGCTTCATTGTAAATAGAAATACTTTTGATAATATAAGGAGAACTCTAACATTAATTGATTTAGCAAATAGGAGAAAGAATGATTTAACACTTATTAGTCTCGACATAAGTTCAGCATTTGATTCAGTAAGTTGGGACTACTTGTTTATCTTACTGAAGTGCACAAACTTTTCAGATGCATTTGTAAATCTAATTGAACATTTATATAAAGGAGCATTGGCTTACATTAAGATAGGAACATATGTCTCACAAAAAATACCCATTTTAAAAGGTACAAAACAAGGGTGTCCACTCTCTCCATTATTATTTACTTTAATAATGGAGCCTTGGGCTAATCTGATCAGAAACAGTACTGATATAGAAGGATTTGATACAGATGAAAATACATCTAAAATTCAACTTTTTGCAGATGATGTTCTAATTACATCAGCAGGATCTAATTCTTCTATGCAGTCCCTATTTGATAAAATGATGAATTTTAAAAATATTTCTGGTTTAATATTCAATGAAGAAAAAACAAAAATACTATCTATATATATATACACGAAAAAATGTTCTCATTAGTGATTTTAGTAAATATTTACCCAATTCAGGTCAGATAACTTACTTGGGTATAATATTAACTAAGGATATCAAATCTATTATACATAATAATTATAATACCTGTCTTCTTAATATACAAAATCTTTTCAATACCTGGAATAATATGTTTTTTTACTATGGAAGAGAGACTTACAATTATTAAAATGATAATATTCCCCAAGATATTATACTTAATACAATCAATAATACTCCCACCTACAAAAATAATTATCAAGAAATTGAATACACTAATGTTAAATTTCTTATGGGCACCTAATAGACCTAGGATTGCATTAAAGAAACATACTAATAGCTGGTCTCAAGGGGGCATTTCTTTTCCAGACTTTAACTTATATACTATCTCTTCTATTATAAAAGTTATTACTTTGTTAATAGATCAGTCATATGTTGCAAAATGGAAAGATTATTGGGAACTAATTAGTATTCACTTCATGAAAATCTCTTTAACACATAAAAATATGATTGTAAATAACTTCATGTTATGGTTACTGAAAGAATTTTGTACCTCACCTATTACACCAAAATATATAGTTAGTTATCCATTAAACATTATTAGTTATTATAATTTTATATTCATGCATCCTAAGTATAAGGAATGGAATTTTATTATATTCCCTATAATGTATACACAAGGTATGCTTTTGTCATCCACTTCTGAAAGAACTCATTTAGTCACAGAAAATGATCTAAAGTATTGGTATCAGTTGCTATCTGATAATAAAGTTAAAAATTTAGACTTCTTAAAACAAGAATTTGATCTGAGAGAAACGTGTTGGTTAGAAGTTCAGACCTTTAGACAACATCTTATTAATAAAATTGATTTAATGTCTATAACAGTTAAAGAATCTATTCCAACACTGATTGATTACTTGATATTAAATTTACAACATGAAGTTTCTGATAAAGGTAAGCTTTCATACATACATAAAATTATCAGAGAAGAAACTTATTACAGTGTAGATACCTATTGGAATTATTTCACTTCCATTAATGGTGAATCACCAAATCAACAAGATAAACAATATATATTGGAATCTGCCTATAAAACTACTTATTCCATTATTTGGAGACTTTTTACTTGGAAATTTTTACATAGATCCTTTTATACACCTTTGACGAATAAAATAAATAATAAAGACAATCTATGTAAAAGATGTAATGTAGAAATTAATGCTGATTGGGCACATATGTTTTATGACTGTATAAAATTGAAAGAATATTGGAAGTCAATCAATGATTTTTTGCAGGCTCTTTTTACAGATAATTTCATTATTTCTAAATCTCTTATATTATTCAGCACTCCTGTTCCTCAAAGTGTTAAAAAGGTTAAGCTTCCCTTGTTATGGTCTATTCTAGCAGTGGCTAGAAAAATAATAACCAGAAATTGATTTCAGATACTACTCCTTCGTTTAATGAATTTAAAAATGTTATGACTGTAGTGTGCCATATGGAATTGATGACAATAAAATCAAGAACTACTAGAAAAACATCTTACTATATTATATGGGATACTTTACAAAATCTGTTAAAAAAATCTTAGCTTCAATAGCATGGTATTTTAGTTTAATTGATTTGATTGTAGTGGATGTCTTTGTAAATACTTTGGTTATTTTATTGAATGTTATAACCATTTCTATTTTAATTACTTGTATAACATTGTTATATTTATTTTGTATGTTAAAAACAATAAACTTGTTTTAAAAAAAAAAGAAAATTAGAACAATGACCAACATTGCATAAATCTACACCATAAACATTTTTATGTGATTTTTAACCTGACCAAAATGTTTAGCACTATCTGACAAAATTGGTAAAATACAACTGACAGACTAGACCACTAAGTGATAAACATTAAGCTATAGATTGCTAATTATTAAACATTCCCACATCATATGGAAGCAAACTGTTTGGGGACCCTCAAACCTCCAGAAATTACGTGACTGCTTCTGACCTTTTTGCCAAGGTCTATCCAGTGAATGCTGTTAAATATTAATCAGAGTGAAGAAAGTGAATAATGCGACTTGTGAAAGGCTGGAGGCATTATTTTGTGCTATTATCTCTCACGAAAGCATCTCTATCGCCTCTGCCCTAGTCCACTCAGCCTATTTAGGGACAACATCCATAGTCGCTCTGTTCTAACATTAAGCAATCTATAAATCCTTCAATACTAGTGGTGGTGCTGCGGTAGTGTTGTCGCCTCATAATAAGACGTTGTCCTGTTCCATTCTCAGCTAAAGCGTCTTCTGTGTGGAGACATGCGTGAATGGGCGTGCCTTTGTTGAAGGTTGTACGTCAGAGCTGGCAACTCAGTATGTAAAAATCTACTGCCAATCATTAGCGGACTGGAGTTCTGCTGTGGCAACCCCTAACCGGGAAAAGCTGAAAGATACAACAACATTAAGGTCAAAACAAATTCTCCGATTCCCCCGGGAATCTCAGTCTCTCTGAGTTTTCTTGCACCTTATGAAACCTTCCATGTTACTTCTCCTTATTAAAGATGATTTGTCCAGGTATTGCTACCACTGTTGCATCTTACAGTTCAGACCTGTGAATTCTTTGTCTTTTACCTCAAACACATGAATAATATTGGTCATAATTAACTATCCATACAATTTTGTGTTATTGCCAATTAGGAACTTATTGGTGAATTAAATGATATTCAGGGTGATCCAACTCATTGCCCAAATCAACCCCTGATACTTGCTTAGAGCACTACAGCCCCTGCAGATCTCACACCTTCTTGGAGTCAATGTGAGTTCTAGAATTACAACCTCCTTGCATTACTTCAGCTTCTATCAAGAACCATATAGTTCTTGGTTACTTTCTACCACTAAATATTTGTCACTTCACAGAGGCTGTAACATATAGGTTCATAGGTAGGTACTAGGCTATCGGCCCTAGGGCCTATACAAGCCTAGCCAAAAAGGTACCCTGGCTTTTGCCACCCAAGAAAATGATTTTCCTGTGCCCCTGTTGAGCAGAGCCACAGAGGTGATCCCCGCGGTGAATTTCTTATTTCCCATCCAATCATCAAGATTTTTCTTGAAGAGTGCTAATGAAGAGCTTTGTTTGATATAGATAGATGGTTTGTTCCAGAGTATGGGAAGTCTCTGGGACAGGAATCCATGTCCAACAGCTCTGGGTTTGACATAGCTTTGTATGTTAGGCAGAGATAGTTTCCGAGTTGACAATATGCGATGGAGTAAAGCTGGAGTTTTTTGAGATGGTCTGCATAGGGCATCTGTTTGAGGCCAGTAATCCTCTTTGAGAGATATTTCTGCAGCCTTTCCAGTTGTTGTAGATGTCTTGTTAGGTACACACCAAAAGGGGCATTGTACACTATATAATGGGTCTAAAGAGTGACAAGTAGAGGGGAACAATGACCTCTTTTTTCCTTGATGAGAAATCTTTTGTGATGAGGTGTGCCATGTAGAAGGATTTCCTGACTACTGTGGCAATGTGATTATCAAAGGAGAGACTACTGTCCACCTGTGTCCCAGGGTCTCATCACACTTTTGGCCTTTGAGGCCCTTTTGTAGGATGTCCACATCATTAGGAGTTGCAGTTATGGCTCCTAGTTTGCAGTCATCTGCGAATTTTGTTAGCCAAAGACCTTCTGTGTTAGCCTGTACTTCAGAAAAGTAGATACCAAACAGGAGAAGACCAAGGACTGAACCCTGTGGTACTCCACTGGTCTGAAGTCGGATTTGGAGTCTGCTACTTTCACAGTGTCGGTTTTATCAGTGAGCCAGTTGGCATCCCATCTTGTGACATAGGGATTTATACTTAGTTTAATGAGTTTATCTATAATTCCAGAGTGGGATATGGTGTCAAAAGCCTTGATGAGATCTAGATAGGCTGTCTGAACCACCTTATCCTCGTCTATGGCTTTGGTGACTGCTTCAAAGAAGTCAATCAGGTTTTAGGAGACACAATTCGCATTTTACAAACCCGAACTGGGTGGGGTCCAGAGATTGGAGATTACCAATGTCTTTATTTATAAGTTTCATGATGAGACATTCCATGGCCTTGCAGACCAGGCTTGTTAGGCTAATGGGGCGGTAGTTCCCAGAGTCCGTGGTGGCTCCCTCTTTGTGGAATGGGAAAACCGTTGCTGTGTGCCATTCAGTGGGCACAAAGCCTGAGGTGAGGCTTTGACTGAACATGGTGCTTAGGTGAGGTGCCAATTCATTCTGTAGTTCATGTAGTACGCAGCCTGGGATGTTGCCAGGTCCCATGGATGCTGTGTTCTTGGCTTTGGAGAGTGTGGTTTTTATCTGTGCAGCCATGATTACAGGAACTTTGCATTTTTCCGGTATAGAGATGGGCCCTTTAGGGGGTGGGGGTGGGGTAAAGTTAGCATTGAACCTATCTGCCAGGATGTTGGCAATATCAGTTGGTTCTGTATATTTAGTCCATTGTGCTGCAACTCAGAGCAGATCTAAGTGTTGCCATTGAGATTCTTGGCACAGCTATAGAATGCTTTGTGGTCGTCTTTTGAATCGGTGGCAATTTTGTTTTCATAACTAGATTTTATAAGAGATCTCAGCTTCTTACTGAAGCTGACCAGGGAGTTCTTCCAGTCATGGGATTTTACTCTTTTTTTTACAACAGTTTCTTTCTTCTGTTATAGAGTTTGTTTATGGCAGGGGACCACCAGATTGGCTTCCTTTTTTTTTTTTGAGGCTAGCATCTTGGTTCTGTTAGGAATAGCATGATCCATGCACTCGTGTAAGTGCTTATAAAGTGCATTTGTGTAGGATTCAGCAGTCATACCTCTATTGTCCATCTGCATGGGTGTTGTGAAGTTTGCCACTTCTGTCTTAAGAAGTGTGAAGTTGGGGTTGGAAAAGTTTTTTACGGTGGTTTCCCTAATGGGGGGTGGGGTTGGGATGTGGATGTCTAGGTTGATTAGCTTGTGGTCGGATCTGACCAATGAGGAATTGAACTCTGGTGTGAAACATCAGTCGCCCATGCTGGTAATGTCCAGGTCTAGGACATTGCTGCACCTGGTGGGAATGTGGATATGTTGATCCAAGACACTGGAATTTATGAATTCCAGAAAATGTTGAGCAAAAGAGTTGGTACATGAGTAGTTTTCCCAGTTAATGGTGGGGTAGTTGAAATCACCCATTATTAGGGTGTTGGGTTGTACCCTAATATTTTCCAGTGTATCAAGAAATGAGGAGTGGGAATCCTGGGGCATAGTGGGGATCTGTAGCAAGTTACAATTTGGATTGCAGTCTTGCCGAGAGTTAGTTGCACTTGGATAATCTCGGATGCATTATGCTGAGCAACTAGCCTGGAGGTGTGGATATCCTTAATGAATATGGACACACCTTTACCTTTAGTATTTCGGTCCAGGTTAGGTGGCCAAAAGGTGTGGTATGAATTATAGCCTGGAAATGCAGGGGTGCCTCTGGAGCCTTGAATCAGGTCTCTGTCACTGCACAGATGTGGATGTTCACCATTTTAAGGAGTGCCTCGAATGAATGCATTTTGAGATTTAGACTTCTAGCATTGAGTAGCATTATCCTCAGATTTTGCTTGCTTGTACCTGTTACGGTATAGTTTTATATTCGGGACACCAAACTCTCCCCATATGTCAATGTAGCATCAATCTGTTCCTACATACTCTAGGTGTCAGTTCCTCCCAGAAAAATTCCATAAATAGCTTCTGGATTTTCTCTATATGATCTATCCTTGTCATATGTGGCAAGATTTTTATGAAGTAAGAACATTTTGAATGATTTCAGTTTCTAATATAGCCTGTAGGGGAAGTGTCATAGTAATACAGAGGTAGTTAGCCTCTGTAAATAGTTTTATCCAGCCAGCTGCCTGCCTTGTCCAAGATCTTTCATTTGCTTTAAATAGGAATAGTACCATCTTACTCTGGTTGGCCCATTGCCTGGAAAATGATGCAAACTGCTCTAGTATTTCCAAAACCTTAGGGGCAACTTATTTTAGTATATTCAACCAATCTTTCTAGCATCCACAATCCATGAAGTTGAAATGGGCATATGGAATTTAGAGTGTATTTGCATATTTGGTGTTTAGGCTTATGAAATTGTCATTCTCTCCCCGAGGAGAGTGTTGGCATGACTAATAAGCAAGGGTGTGAGGTGTAATATTTCTTCTAAATTAATGATCAGGCAACTAAGTGTGAGATTTCACTGGTGTGACACTGAAGATCAAGATTTGACTATCTTGTGGATTTATCCCCAAAAGAACGTAATTTCAGAGTTGGTATGTATAAGTAAGTGGGGGTATTGGCGGGTGGCTTACTCTTCTGCAAAAAAAAAAAAAAAAAAAAGTACTTTTTCTCTCAGTTTTGAATTTTTTTTTTTTTGCATTTAAGTGCTTCTGATTTTTTTGTCATCACCGTTTTAGATCGCAAGACAGGCCTTTTTTTTAGGGGATCGCAAGACAGGCCTTTTATTTAGGAAACCAATAATGAAATGTATGTCTGCCTTGCCCAACAGATTAAACTGCAGCACAAAAGATAAGTTCTACTGACTGTAGAATTCCTTATTTCATTTTTTTTTCTTTTCCTTCTACTATCATAACTTAGTCAATGTTCCCTAGCTTTCTGAGATTCTGCTTCATTGTTGTTGTATCATCAGCTGAGAAATTAGTATCTTATCACCTCCTAAATACTATGCAACAAAGTCTTAAGCAAACAAATGCATCAACAACAATGTACGTTTGTAGCTGGTGCTTTTCCATTTTAATAGAGTGGGATATTTTTCACAATTCATTAATTTTTCAATACTGGAGGGTCATGGTAGAGCAAAGGCCTATCCAAGTACTTAGTGACCCCAAGACAGGGAAAGTAATTCTAGATGAGAAACCAGACTACCACAGGATTCAAACACACACAAACATGGTCACACCTACACACCTGTTCACTTGCTGCATGCTGATGTATGTGTAACTTAAAAAGATTACCATATAATCTATGGCACATCATTGGATGTGGGCTGGAAATTGAACTGTAGAGCTACGAGTTGCTATGTTCTGAGGTTTGTGGTTGACTAAGTTTGCTGATAACTAGGTGTAATTTAAGGCCTTAAAACTTATGAAAAAAGTACAGAGCAGCTGCACCACTGAGAAAGAAGTCCTCACACTGATAATCACACACATGGAACTCTGCTCTCTAGCAATACAACTGGTAGAGATATAGATACATTTCATTCACAAGAAATTGGATCTGTTCCTGTAAACAAATCATTTTTTATTGCTCAGCTAATCAAAGGTATATCTTTAAAATCAAGTGAGATCTTTATTCCTCCGCATTTCTCCCCTTTTATCCTGATCATTGACTCTTAATCACTGAATATATATCCCAGCTTGAGAAACTTCATCACTTCCTAAACAAATAAATTCTCTCTTAGCTATCCAGAGAAATAATTTTTTCCACCTCATACAAACTCTTACTTGGAGATCTCTGTCTTATAATTTTATTAGATCTTCTTCACCTCAGAAATACTGATAATGTTAGGCATATAAATAGGGCTCACTGGAGGGACAGATTCATTACCTAAACATTCCCTAACTGTTGAACAAACTTTTCCTCTTTCAAGCTGTCTTTATGACTAGAAGGATTCTTATAAATTTACTTTAGCGATAAGCAGTATGGCCCTAATAAAAAGTGCAAACTTTAAAATACAAAAAACAAACTTAAGAGCAGAGAAAAACAGATCGCTAAAAACAAACAGCAGCTTAGTTTAATCCAAAATAAGCTCACAAATCAAATTGTCTCCATTAAAAACATAAAACTACTATAACAAGAAGATTCTCATTAAATTCAATTAACCTGATTTTTGCAAGAAAATCCCACGAGTCTTTACATACTTGGAGTTCATCTTTCATAATATCTTTTAATTTTTAATAAACTTGGCACAAGCCTGTGTTATGGAGCCTCTACTATCCACAATAGGACAATGGGTGGATTGTAAATGTCCTTGTGGATCTTTGGAATACAGAACAGGGTTAATGCAATCGGAGAGATAACATTAAAAGAGTTGTATTCTTTGAGAGAAATATGGCCATCAATAAACAGGTCATTCAACTGATTTCTCACATTACTCTATGACCAATTTAATTCATTCCTTGAAACCTGAGAATAAACACTGTCATTAAGCATGGCAAGCATCCTTTCTCAGTATTCATTACAACCAACCCACCCTCCTTTATCAGGTTTCATAAAACATAGACCGGAATTTTTTCCTTCACTTCATTTTTCCTGTTCTGATTTAGATAAATGAAATGCCTTATAGTGTATTTTTGAGCCACATTCCTTATGTATAACTCACACACTTTTTGAAAAACCCATAGCTTAGGATGGAGAGGGGGATGTATGTACTAAGGATATGGATCATCCAACCCTTTATGAAGCTCATTAAACATTAAATGCATGTTCAATTTCTTTACAAAAGTTTTAGATCAATTATTGTATTCACTGTATTTGCTCTTTTAGAAGGAATAAAACTCAGACCCTTGGCCAAAATAGACAGCAAGTCATCCTCAATGGTAAAATCCAAATAGTTATATATGGAGAAATCTGCATCCTCATTTTTCCAGTACTAACAGAACATAGAGCATGATTCAATGAATTACTTGAAAGTTGCTCATTAACAAAAGCCTCTGGTACATTCAGTTACATTCATTGGTTTATGACCAGTGTGAATTCCTCCATTGCGTATTCCTTGGAGGAGGAGGTCCTTGTCCTCCTCTCCATTGGTTCCAATTCAGTGGCATGTATTCCTGTCTGAATTTTCATTGGTTGAAGGCATTCTTTTGTTTCAACCTCTAAAGACCATCTTAAAAGCGGAAAATACGGGGGGGTTGGCATGGTAGCCCTGTTCGGTATAGTCATCAGTGGGAAAATCTCTGTGCTCATATTCTGTACATATATCACCCACAGCCCCAGTTACAACCTTTCTTTCTTCAAAATAAGCTGGAAAAGAGTTTCATCCCCAATTGTGTGATGAAGGGGGAGAAGGGTAAGCTGAACCATTAAGATATGCTATCCGGTCCCATTCCAATTTATTTAATTTTTGGTTCTTTATTTGTTGTGTATAATGGTCAATGCTAGAAAAAATTCTAACATGTTCGTACCTATATCTGGAGTAATGAATGTCACTTGTAATTATGTGGTCCAGTTGTTTAATCTCCGAGGTTAGCTGTTCAATAAGTTTATTGTTGTGTCTTACCAAAAGCTCCATGCATTCCCACCCATGATGATTAAACATTGCCAGTAAATCTTGGTGCAAAGATAAATCCTTTCTAAACCCATAGTGTATCTCCACAAATGCAGGCCCTTCAGTACATGGTTAACATGAAGAGATTACATAAAATAAAAAATCCTCTCTTTTTTTTAACTTGAAAAATTAATAGTCCAATTCAGAATACCTGTACTTGAAGTGACTCTGCCAATATTCACATTCATTGAACCATCTGAACTAAAAGTAACAGGGTTACTGTTTACAGTACAGTACACAACTATTCTCCTGCCTCACAGAGGAAATCACCCGGTTACTCATATGCTGAAAAATTTGACTCGCTGGTGCTAACATGTCAAGTCACTGTGCGAGTTGTTGAATTAAAAGCATCAAGTTGCCAACAGTATGGTGGATGTCAGTTAATTCCAGTTCAGAAAATAAATGCTGTGTTCTTGCTGGTCATAATTAAAACTACAAACCAAGGCACAAACTTCAAAATACAAAAAACAACGAACAGTGAAGACCAGATCACTAAAAACAAACATCGGCTTAGTCTAATCCAAAATCTTCATGATAAGGTCGCAAATCCAATTGTCTCTGTAAAAAACACAAAATTACTTTAACAAGAAAATAAGAGCTTTCATCTAGAATTATTCATGACTTCTTCAGATCCATCAAGAAGTGAGGTAAACTTACTGGTGATACTTCCTAGGTTGCATGTCTAGGCTACAGGAAGTCTGTACAGCCATATATCTAATGCTAACATGCAACCAAAGCTAGAGATGCTAACACAACAGTACTAAAGCTAGGGCAAGAAGAACAGGGCAACTGCTGCTGGTACAAACTTTGGAGGTGTGTGATCAGCCAATCACAATCATTCTTTAATGCATACTGGCTTTTAAAAGCCAGTATTGCGTTTGTGGTCAAATCTGTGCTCTATAGTACTATGTGGTCAAAACTGTAGCAAGCAGTTTGCTACAGTTTAAAATCATTTTTTAACTGAAACCCGAGCACTGGGTCTAGTGCTCTGTATGGCTTATAAACAGTAGCAACTGATATATTTGCAGCAAGCAGTTTGCTAGAGTTAAAAAAAAAAATCTGAGCATTGTAATGCTCCATGCAGGATATAAATTGTAGCAACTAACAGTCTGCTACAGTTTAAAATAAAAAAAAAAAAAATTTCTTTTTTTTTTTTTTTTGTTTACTACAATAACCAGAAGAAAGGTTCTGGCTGAATGCAGAAAGGGACCCAACTAGTTGGGGCAGGAGGAATGGGGTGCATATCATGTAGATGGAGCATACACTACAGAAGTTGTGGAAGCCTGCAGTCTTGCTAAAGTCCTTTTTTTCTTTGTGTGTGCGCATGTGTGTGTCATCAACGCAGCTACTCTTCTGCTAAAAAAGTTGTTCTATTGTCCAATATCCTTTTATTTGTTTAAGTGTTTTACATATCAAGCTTTCCAGTATATATCTCTGCATTACTTATGTCCCTTCCTCCAAGGAAAAGGCAAATTGGCAGCAGTTAAATAAAAAGTACTGTACTAGTAAACATTATGCTCCTATAAACATATTTCGTTATTTTTTATCCTGCTCCATCATGTTTAACTAGGCTCTCATTTATAAGGGTTTTTCCAAAAAAAACCTTCAGTTCCGAAATAATGAGGGCAGCTCGAACATTATACAGCAGATAGTTTAGTGCAGATTTTACAGATTTCCCCAAACCATTCTAAACGTGCAACCAAAACACTGAATAGTGTTTAAATGATAAAAATGTAAGTTTTAACAGTCCTCTGTTTCCTTTGGGAAACTGCAAAGTCCAAGAGGGTTTTTTTTAAAACAATTAGTGCACTTTGTTAAACAAAATAGTAGAGTGAGTGATGGCATGCAAGGAGAAGCCAATTCAGATACTCCCATAGCGCAGGTTTGCTACTATGAAAAATATCTCTGTAGGCTTCATGTCTAAATTATCAAACAGCATGCAAATGACTGTCAACATACAAATGTGAGCTACTGCATATGGTACAGTGGCATGATTTACAAATGAGTGATGAGCTACAGCCATCAGCTTGTCTGCACACTGTCTTTTCTCAGTGGACAATATTATGATTTGTGCAATGATACTAGTGGTAGCATGACCTTTAGCCTCTAAAAATGTAAAAGTAAACACTTTAGATGCCAGTGTCTGCAATATTACCAGTATCACCATATAACCAGGACATGCTTTACAGCTACTGTGTGGACAGCTGTATTATTAGGCAGCTGGTTGATCAGTGTCATCTTCCTATACAATCAAGGGATGTCTGTTCAAATAGATACAAAGGTTGGTGTAGCAGTCTGCATGTCCCAGAAATCTAACTTGCAATAAGTGCCACACAAAACCAAGTAAAATGAAAAAGTAGAATCTGGTCTGGCAGAAAAAGAAAACCTTTTAATTAAAATAATCCAAAGTACAATAAATAAAAAGCGATAATTCAGGTAAGCGCTTTTATTTGTCACACTGACAAACTTCTTCTGACAATAAGAAACATCACTTCCTTCTGTTAAAACCATTTGAAATTCCCTCCTTTTAATACTACTGGTCCATTTTGCAAAAAACATGATGTCAGCAAATTGAAAGCGCTTACCTGGATTATTGCTTTTTATTTATTGTACTTTGGATTATTTTAAAGGTTTTCTTTTGCTGCCAGACCGGATTCTACTTTTTCATTTTACTATGTCCCAGAAATCACCTGGTGCATCCCCACAGACATAGTGGCAGTTGTCACCTATTCTGCAGGTGTTTGGAATTGAAGCCCTGATATTTCTAGCTGGCAGTAAAGCACATGATAAAGACAACCAATATAAGGCTTACAACCGACCGTTGTCGTAATGACTGGCATTTACCAGTGCCTATCAAAGCCATCCACAACACCGACCGTTGTCCTAATGATTGGCATTTGCCAGTGCCTATCAAAGCCATCCACAACAGACACTCAGGTGTTCTTTACCAGTCTAGCTCCCACAGTTAGACCACCATCTAGAAATAGGGCTCTGTTAGTGTCACCAGTCATTGTTACTAGGAACTGTTCCTTCTCTGTGATTAGAGACTGTGCTTTAGGCCATAGAGACCAACCTTGCATCAACAATCTGTTATGCCATGCTCTTTGAATGTGAAATCTTGTCAGTCACATTCCACCATGTCAAGTCATTCTCATTCTTTGAATGTGAAATCACATCAGTCACATTCCACCATGTCAAACCATTCTCTGATGCACCTGTGCGATTGGGTCCACCAACAGCCTTTATCTGCTGATTGTCGGGTCACACCTGGCCCCTGAAGACTTATCTGACTTGTGCGTATCCTGGATACCAACAGAATATCTTGGTTTTGATCTTTATACTTTTCACTGAGCTGTCATTGTTTGTGCCACAACAGCTCCAGTACACCTGGGGGACATAAAATGATACTGTTTGTATATAGTACTGTCTGTGATGAACAGCCCCTGCCTCACTGCCCTTCAACAGCTCCTGTACACCTGGGGGAACATAAGAGGATACTGATTGTATACAGGACAGTCTGTGAAGGACAACAGCCCCTGCCTCACTGCCCTCGACAGCTCCAGTACACCTGGGGGAACATATGAGGATTCTGTTTGTATATAGGATTGTCTGTAAAGGACAACAGCCCCTGCCTCACTGCCCTCAGCACCTTTGAAGTACACAATTACACAACTGCTGCAACACTGTTTCAGACTAGACTGCATTACATGTGTGTATGCTCTCCATATGCACTGTCCCTTGCAGCAGTAAAAACAGCACAGATTTTATTAAGGGATCACACTGCATGCTCCCACGGTCATACTGCCCATCACCCAGGCATTGCAATATTTCCTGCCTGTTCTGTGTGTCCTGACCCTGTATGCTTCCTCACCTCAACACAGTGTGCTATATCCCTGCCAAGGCCATTGCAGTGTTATCACACAGCAATCAGTTTGGTGCGTCAACTGTGTCAGGCAGCCATACACCCAAGTTGTCCCTGTGATGGGGTTCAATTGCCAGTACTCCAGTCTGCTGTAGCTTTCCCTATAATTTTGAATAATGTAATATGAAATAGTTTCAGTAATATATACAGTTTCTTACAATATGGGGACAGCACTACTCATTGCTTTATTTAAGGGCATATAACATGGTGATTATGCTAATAAAACAGTATACAGAGAGGTTTGCTGAATCATCTCCATAATTCAATCATCCATATTTCACTTTAGGAAGCCTGCTCTGCATTATGCATGTGCACTGTGCTCAATTAAGGAGTACACAGCTTTGAAGCCAGGAAGTGATACTGTATATTATGGAGTACACAGCTTTGAAGCCAGGAGGTGATACTGTATATTAAGGAGTACACAGTTTTGAAGCCAGGATGTGATACTGTATATTAAGGAGTACACAGTTTTGAAGCCAGGATGTGATACTGTATATCTACACAGGGCAAAGTCCATAGGCATTGCACTAGCCAGCTGCTCAATCATGTTGTTAACATTGGATTTGTACAACTATGGGGCATGGCCATGCAACTGTCACTCTGTGATGCACTACTGGCCACGTAGAACAATTTACCATAGATGGACATCAGACTAAGAAGCTGCCTGTTGGGCCATGTAACCTATCATAAAAAGAGCCAGTCCACTTGCACAGTGACTGGCATTTACAAGAAATTGCATGGCTTCACAATGCAAGACTTTCCCCAGCAGGTCCACCCTATGTCACACAATTTCTACCTTGCTAAAACATGGTCACATCACCTTTCTTTTTGAACACAAACTCCAAATGTGAAATGTATTGTAAAGAGAAAAACTCCTATTGAAATATTTATCATCCACTGACTTTTTATGCGGAGTTTGTCCCAATGCAAAAGACCTTACATGATAAAAATATCCTATCCTGCTAGCTCCATCATAATGGATGCTGGCTGGAATAACTTATAAACAAATAATTATTTTACCATTTTGAGGTTTTGTATAGCAGAATAGCTGGTTTCCCCGGCAAGTGGTGTTGCACCTGGTGGGTGAAACTCAAATGTGTTTTTGAAGGTCTGGAGTCATATCTGTGAAGGCCAGTAGGTTCTGCACATGAACAAAAATCCTAAGAATATACCTAAACTACAACTGCAAACATCACCTACATGTCTTCTGCGTTTCTCACTCTATTTCCAAAAAAAAAAAAAAAAAAAATTGCTTCCAGTTGTAACAACCATAGTTGCTTATTTGGGGACTTTTAAGATCCAATAACTACTAGAAAGCTTCTAGAATGCTGTTGCACTAATGCCATGTGTGCATAATATAGTTAAATAATATAAAGAGAGTTAAAACTTTGGAGATAAGTATGTCACAAGTAGTATAAGATAGGAAAACTGTTTCACTTTCAGGACTGCATTATACATGAGGACTGAGGTATTTCAGCTAAACCTTTGAACTCGGTGACATTTAAAGAAATGCCAGACTTTTTACCATCGGGTTTTCTTTTTTATACATACATAACTTCCAATTTTTGAAGCATACTATCTTAGAAAAACATGAGATATAACTCTAGTAATGTATTTTAGGGGATTACAATATAGGTCTAGTGTGCAATGTTTTCAGAATTCCACTTTATTGCAGCATTTAGACTAACCTTTATGATTTATAATACCTTATTTCTTTGCTTAAATGGTTTATTTTTCTATCCAGTAGAGTCAGTTAATCACACTTTTCATATCCAGTAGTGTCAGTTAATCACTCTTTTCATGCCTGGAATATACAGCTGTATGGCACAGTGAAAATATTTTTAGGTTTGTTACCTCTTGTATTATAAATGAGTGGATGTGGAGACTCCAGAGTTCCCAGCCAGACCAGCTCCAATTGCTAGGGTCTATATCTGGATGTCTGTTGCTGGACTAAATGCATTTCATGGCACAGGACCAGAACTTTCACACGTACTTAAGCATTAGGTAATGTGTCTTTCAGTAGTCTCTTTCACAGCAGCAGACTGCTTTTGGCTTCTACAGAAGCAGCACTTAATTGTAATGATTGCTATTACAGTCAGTGCGAGGCATAGCTTCAGAAAATTTCATAAGGGAACCAGTCTTTTATATTTCTCATTCTCTTTGAAATGAGATTTAATTGTTGGTGACTTGACTAGAAGAACATTTTAAAATAATTCTGTTAATTTATTAGAAATGTTAGGCTCTGTCCATGCAACAAGAAAAATCTAATTTAAAAGGTCATGGTAGGGAAGTACAGCAGTACCATAAATGCAGAATTATATTTTTAAGCTTTATTTGGGAAGGATTCAAGGAATTGGACCAGGATATATGAATATTTTCCTTGCAGTACCAATCACACAATCAGATTTACACTTTGAAAGACAGTCAGTAGAGTGGGCATCTAATTCATGAAAGTCACAGCACTGATAGTCTCCCACAGTGCATCTTAAAAACAGCATCCTTAGGGAAATTTGCATAACAGAGTTCATTATAACATGGCAAAAGGCAAATGTGTTGCGTCAGAGATGCACCCAGTTCATTAATCAAAGGTTTAAGGAGCACCAAAGCAAAACTGTTGCTTTCCAGTTCATTGTCTACCTTTGTGCTGTGGCTGCATCAGCTGTGGAGTCCCTCTGCTGCCTTATTGGTGGACAGCATCTCAGTGAGTGAGTGAGTGACAGACAGACATCTCCACCTTCCATCACTTCATTTACATCTGGGCTTCTCAATCCTATAGCGATGTTATAATACACAAAGAACATGTAAAAGAAAATATACTAAGAAAATAAATGTTACCACAGTCCAAATGCTCCTGTTACTTATGAAATAAGTAATAAATCCAGAAAAGAAGCACAGGAGAAAATCAAGGCTGGCAGGGCAAGTCAGCATAAATTCAGCAGCTACTATGACTTATTCAAACAGCAGACAGAAAAGCTTATTCAAGCAATGAATCCAGGCCAGGTTCAAGTAAAATACAAGCTATTTATTGGTAAGCACTTTCACCCTGTTAGGGCTTCTTCAAACCATAAAAAACAATCATTCAATGAAAACAGCTGACATTATATAAGGGAATTAGACTGACATCACTGCCTATTCGTAATAAAAAATGATATACATAAATAATATATGTAAATAAACATATGTCTAATTCTATAAGTATGAGCAAATATAAAAATATTATCCAAAAATAAAACATTAAAATATATATTGATTTCACAATTAATCTCCTATTCCTAAGAACAGGTTTCAAAGGGATTTTGTCATTCAAACCTGGTCTACGGTCTGCTCCAAGTCTGATAATCCATTGTAATTCCAGTCTCTCTGCATAATTACTTATATCCCCTCCCCTAATACCTGGGTGGTTAACTTGTAAAACTAAAAATACAAAGGAATGCTTATTGTCATTCTCTATAATATGTTTGGAAAGTGCACTGTGTGGAGACTGTATACATATGTGATAGAGGTGTTCCCTAACCCTATCTTGTAAACGTCTATCTGTCTTGCCTACATAAAATGCTTGGCAGGCAGTGCACTTAGCTAAGTAAATGACATGTGAGGTGTTGCATTCAGCACTAAGATGAAACTTAAAACAATAAGAGGTAAGCGGATCAATAAACTTGGAGCTCATATCCAAAAAACTGCAAAAATTACAGTTGTTACATGGAACAGTACCGAAAATATTAATGGTGTGCCCATTAATCTGGGTAGATGACCGAGGGTAACAAAGAAGTCTGTGTAAGTTTAACTTATTCCTATATCTAAAACAAGGCTCCTTCCCAACTATATCTCGAAGTTGTGGGTCAAGTAAGAGTAAATTCCAATTCTTATTTAAAACCTCTTTTATACTATTAATGTGTTGTGTATAACTAACAGAAAAGTTAACTACTGAATCTCTAACTTCAGGGCATGTATCCGGGACATTCTACACTAGGGAAGGGTATGAGAAGTATGGACGTGCAATGCCATTTCTCAACTCCATTACACCTTCAAAGTAAGTGGTGATCTCAACTGACCTATATGCTCTTTGTATAAGTCTATCTTTCAAACTGGACAACTCCTGTAAAAAGCTGTTATAGTTGGGATTCATCGTGGATGCTCGTATCACCTGTCCCCTAACCAAGTTCTTATAAACATAATTAGGGCGCATACTCTCCCCAATGTAACAAGGAGTTCCTATAACATGTTTTTCTGTAAACTTCAGTATTAAGCATCCCATTCAATAATCTATCAATGAAAACATCCAGAAAAGTAATGCAACTAAATGAACTTTCCAAAGAGAAGTTCAAAAAAAGAGTTAAACTATTAATCGCTTTGTGAAAATCATCCAGATCTTTATCTGTACCAGTCCACAAAAGAAAAAGATCATCTACAAAATGGACATAGAAAACAACATGTTCCCTGAAACTGTCTAAAACAAAACTTATTGCATTCCCAGTCCAACATGACGAGGGTGGCATATCTATTGGCACACACAGTGCACATAGCTACTCCATCCTTCTGAATGTAAGCTACCCCATCGAAAAGGAAGATGTTATTTTCTAAAACCATTTCCAACAGAGAGCACCAAGTAAATCTTTCATGGATGAACTATAAATTTCATATCTCTGTAAACATCTCATAATACTCTCAACACCTTCAGAATTAGGTATCATTGTAAAAAGGGACTGAACGTCTAAAGTGACCATTTTATAATACATATCGACTGGAAGGTCTGTAACTTTGTTGTACAGAGCTAATAAAAAATGTTTCGTATTTCGTAAAAGAAAATGTCTATAAATCACAGTGAAATAAAAAATATTCCAAGCATACTATGGCATTTCACAGCTATATTCTGTAGTATTAGACAACACAGACACCTGGAGAGGGATGCGTTTCTTCATTTTTAATATATATGCTTTGATAAATATTATAAAAAGGTAAACAGTTTTTGAAATATTAAGCACAGTATACCACCCTGCAAACACGGGATGTTTGTGAATCCCAATTATTCATCACAGTGCAAAGAGCTAAAAAAGCAGAGCTAAAGGGACAATGCCAAAACAGCTTTCTCTACTGCTGCTGCAGTGGCTACCGAAATATACACATGCTGTGCCATGATGTAACCACATGATTACAGCCTGACAGCAATAAACAACACAGTAGTAGTTAGTACTTTTGTGATATGTAGAGTATATAGAGTGCATATATATGCTTATAGTGCCTTCAGTACTTTCCCACCCCCCCCACCCCCAATAAGGTGCAAGGGAGTTACAGGATTGTCTGGAAACTTAAATGTACATACAGCAGTCTCATCCAAATAAGCAGTCTGAGTCCATTCAATCTGACCACCATTTAATTAGGACCAACTGTGCACCACCTCTGGCCTTGTGCTTTAAGTAAGTGTTAGAGGCATCCAATCTTCTGCGTATATTTTAGCCTGCATAGTGACTAGTCTGAAGACAAGTGCTTCAGTGTCCTAGTTTGTAAGTAACAGCCTTATAGTCTGTAAACCCTCTTCCACGGACATTTTGTTGGTCAGCTTTTACTCTCCCCTTCCTAATAGGCACAGACATTTACTTCTGTTATTCAAACGATTACTTAATCTTATATTTTTCTTCACTTCCTCTAGACTCGTTTACTCCCATTATTTACATTCTCTTGTATTTAGTGGAACTGCATGCCTTCAAGAAAGTCACCCTTCATCTCCCCCCTTCCTTTCTTATTTATCCTTGCCTGAGACCATTACTAAACTGCTTTCAGCTCTGTGCTAGTACATGTGCACAGTCAACATTGATTCAGTGCACTCAACTGTCTCTTTAGTGTGTTTTTATTTTTCGATAGAAGTGCCCCTGCAAGCAAATAGATATGTATGCAACAGTCAAGTCTGTAGTTTAAATACCAGTCTGTGGGCTATATTTGTATAAAATTATAAATATTATGACAGCCTAAAACAAAGAACTTTCTCCACTATAATAGTTTTTTTAGCCCACAGCAGTCCCATTGGTACTTTCTCCTCTGTGCTCAATCCATTGTTGTTAGCAGCCCACAGTCTCTCCTCTGTGCTCAATCCATTGTTGTTAGCAGCCCATTGTCTCTCTTCCTTAAGTTTATTTCTCTTCTTGTGTAACCACTTTTGAGTTCTTAGTCAGTACTTTTCCATAGCTGAACTACTGTATTCTGGCTTACTTTTTCTCACTGTTTTGTTAGTCTGTAGGGGTTGAGGTATCTGGACTTTGCCTTTCAAAGTCCATAGAAACCTCCTTACATTACTCAGTTGTTCAGTCAAGTGCACATTTTTCCTGTTATCACCATTAGTCAGGTCAAGGTGATATTGGACTAACTCTCCTACTAAAACCGTGTCCTACAGCAACAAAACCATGACATTCATCTACTAACACAAAGGCCTTTTAAGCTGCATTGTTCCTTTTACTTCTCTCTCAGCAGATTAATGGCAGTTTATGTTAAGTCCCTGACTGTTTTCTCTGTCTCTTGATAAGTTTCTAACCCACTTTGTTCACCCTCGCTAATGCATGGGCTTACGCTGCTCCCCTACCCCAAATCCCACCCACACCTTCTTACTCTACATTTATACTTCCATAGCAAAATCCACATATTTCTTTAACCAATACCATAAGTACCTTCCAGTAGGAAAACAAACAATGCAATTGGTCTGAAATGCAACACCCACTCTAGTTTACTACCAAACACTCTCACAAATTATCTTAATCCTCGCCTCCTATAACTATCAAATTACACCTCAACAACCAACCCACTATCCTCCTAACATTTTTATCCTAATTTACAACAAAGATAAAACCCAAGTTAAATAAGATGCCCCCAAGTCAGATTATTTTACTATTTCTCCTCACTCTACTAGCTTTTAATCACCAAATCTACCTTCTTCAAATACTTAGGACTTCAACCAGTCCTCACAAAGAATATCAACATCTATCCAGCCTGCCTTTCTTCATAATACCCTATCTCTGCAAACAAACTGCATCTGAATTATTTTACTACAAATATATTAAGGCCAAGCGTACAAATTTACAATCAAATAAGACCAAAATATAACTGGCCACACACTTCCCTCTGTAAAATATCAATTTAAAAAATTAGCGTATATATTCACCACATTCCTGGTTCCACTGTTCATAAAATCATCACTTCCAACTCCAAAATAAGCCAGTCGCCCAATACATCTCAGCAAAAAAACAGAATCCATACTCACCTTACTAAATATGAATCTAAGTAGTATGTGAAATAAAATACATGCTTATCTTGCCACATACACTCCTGATGTAGTCATAGCTATTGAAACCTGGTTATAAAAAAAAAAAAAAAAAAAAAAAAAAGAGTAGCAGACTTCAAATCCAACTTCAGACCAGTGACAAGTGGAGTACCACAGGGTTCAGTTCTGGGTCCACTCCTGTTTGGTATCTACTTCTCTGAAGTACAGGCCAACACAGAAGGTCTTTGGCTAATGAAGTTCGCAGATGACTGCAAACTAGGAGCCATAATCAAAACTCCAAAAGATGTGGACATCCTACAAAAGGGCCTCGCTGAGACAGATGCCCGGTGTCAAAGCCTCAAGCTCAATGCCAAAAAGTGCATTGTCATCTCTTTTGGTAAAAACTCAGTACCCATGAGCTACCACTTAAGTGGTAGTCTACTTAACACCGAAAGTGTGATAAGAGACCTTGGGACACAGGTGGACAGTAGTCTCTCCTTTGATAATCACATTGCCAAAGTAGTCAGGAAATCCTTCTATGTGGCACACCTCATCACAAAAGGTTTCTCATCCAGGAAAAAAAAGAGGTCATTGCTCCCCTCTACTCATCACTCATTAGACCCATTATAGACTACAATGCCCCTTTTGGTATGTACCTCACAAGACATCTACAACAACTGGAAAGGCCACAGAAATACCTCACAAAGAGGATTACTGGCCTCAAAGAGATGCCTATGCAGACAGTCTCAAAAAACTGCAGCTTTACTCTGTTGCATATCACCTAATAAGAGGCAATCTCTGCCTATGTCAAACCCAGAGCTTTTAGACATGCTCCACTTAAAGAAATCCCAATCCCTACGAGCTACACGCTCTAGGGACCTAAACCTCATCACCACAATAAACAGAACATGCTGGAGGGATAGATTCCTGTCCCAGAGACTTCCCATACTCTGGAACAAACTACCTATCTATATCAAACAAAGCTCCTCATTAGCACTCTTCAAGAAAAATATTGATGATTGGATGGGAGATAGGAAATTCACCCCGGGGATCACTTCTGTGGCTCTGCTCGACAGTGGCACAGGAAAATAATTTTCTTGGGTGGCGAAAGCCAGGGTACATTTGGCTAGGCTTATATAGGCCCTAGGGCCAATAGCCTAGTACCTACCTATGAACCTATGAGATAAAATAACGAGATCACCTCCCCCAGGATACAATATACAAAGGCATGACAGACAAAACAAGTGTGCAGGTGGTGTAGCAATCTATAAAAATTCCTTAACCTTCCACAGGAAATAGCGAAATCTAATAATGCTGAACTACTAACAACACTTCTAAAAACCAACAATATGAAAAGTATATGTTTTACAGCGATTTATATACCATCGGGGACTAACGTTGATACTGCTGAAAGCATCCATCCTGTATTGGATATCCCAACAAATTAACCATGAAATTAGAATACTTGGAGACAAATATAGACTGACAATTCAAATTCCACTACTCCCAATGACTCTATAAACTTGTTCAATTTCAGTCAATAGTAATAATCATACCTACTAGAAACAATAAAACTTCAGACAGATACTTAACATTTGATTGGATTCTTACAAAAAAATCCAAATTAACTGACAAAAGTAGGCTACCTCTCAGATAGTACAAGTGACCACATGTGAACATATACCATTAGAACTCAACATATCCTAGATAAAAATATTATCTATAAGATATTTTCAATGAAATACTAAAAAATATAACTGGAATGTACTTAGAACAGTACCACAGATACTGCTGTAGAACACTAATAAATGTATTCTTACAGACCTTAAATAATCTAGCACCAGTACATAATAGAAGAGTTAAGTCTAAACCTGCACCATGGCTGATAAACGAAACAAACAAAAAAAATCATGATAAAAAGGGATAAATCCTGGAAAAAAACTGGTATAAAATAGAACTCAAAATGCCCTCCAGCAATTTAGACATCTTAGAAACCTTGCAAAACTCCGTGTCAAACAGGATAAGCAAGCATACTATACCAACCTACAAGACAACCATATAACCAACCCAAAACATTTTTAGTTATCACTCAAACTACTCCACCCTGGCAAGAGATCACTAGTCCCTCTCCAAAAACAGACAATATGACCGATTCTGTCCCCAGAGTTTAACCCCTATTTTATACAATCAATATTATCTTTCTTAAACATTTAACACATTTTACCCCCTCACTCGACCAATGTCCTAGCAAAACCATGCACAGCTCTTCAGTTTTAGTCCAGTAACTACCTCATTCAAAGAAGTTGCTCCTTAAACTAAAAAATATTTATGTAGCTGTAGACCAACTACCACTGGACTACATAAAAATGGCTGAAGATGTCATAAGCTTCCCTGTGTCCATAATAATTGATTGGGAATCACTGTGGAAAAAGTCCTTCATCATACCACTGCACAAAGGCAGGACATCTGCAGAGTTTAATAACTACAGACAAATAGCAATTTTCTCCCCCCTTTCCAGAATATTACAGAAATGCATCCATATGCATCTGATGCAATACCTAACCTCAAATAACCTGCTCTCAGAAGCACAACATGGCATTAGGCCCCAGCACAGCACCCCTACTGCTCTACATTTTACCAATATAAGAAACCAACAGAGAAAAGATGGTCTGCTTATGTCCACCATGTCCTTAGATTTGTCAAAGGCATTTGATACGGACTCACACCAGAACTGCTCATTTGACTCTCAATAGGATGTTCATAATACTCCTTCTTGTGGTTCCTTAGTTACATGTCTAGAAGGCTAGTTACATGTCTAGAAGGCAACAGGCTGTTAAATGGCAACAAACTTACTTATCCCTTTATCCAGTTACTACAGGTGTCCTTCAGGGCTCTATCCTGGGTCCTCTACTATTTAATATATTTATCAATGACCGCAATACCTCCACTCACCATACTAGATTAGTTCAGTATGCAGATGACTATGACTCAACATTAATATGTGCAACTTCAGCAATAAATAAATCCCAAAATATTACCCAAAAATGATATCTACTAAGCATCCTGTGTCTACATTTTTCAAGAGTTTAAAAATCCAAATTAAATCACACTTTGTCTGTAATAGATAAGTATTTTCTTTGTATAGCTTCATGAGATAAATTTGTCAGTCCTCTAACTTTTTTTTTTATTATTATTTTTGTGAAAAATGTCTGCACTTTTTCCAGTCTACAAAGATCATATTTTGAAAAGACAAAAAATCCTGTTCCACATTGCATTAATAATCTAATAACTAACTTATAAATATTAAGCATATCCAATATTAAGCATATCAAACATTTCTAAGTAATATTCTAATTACCAACTAAGTGTAAGATTTTGTTTGCCTGTTCTTTAAAACTAAATCTATCATTAATTATAATACATAAATCCTCATAAACAGAGCATTCCTTAATAACTGAAGTATTTATACTATATGGATATTTATATGATATGGGTAACCCTGATGTTGCCTTCCCAAATGCATCACCCTGCACTTGGACTTATTAAACTGAATTCCATGATACTGCACCAATTTGAATATAATATGTAGATAGTGGTAAATATCATATTCATGTGCAATTGGTGTAACACCCCTAGCAACCCTGGCATTGTCAGCATACTTCCTAACCCAGCACTTACTCACAACTGGAAATATAGACAAATATATAAAATAGAAAAATAATAAACTGACCCTTGTTGAATGCCCTTAAATACCTTAATTTCCTGTGAATTAAAACCTTGAAAGATGTATTTTGACATTCTAGCATTTAACCACATTACTAGCCAAATAATAGCATGTTTATTAAACTTCCAGTTCACCATGTCTTTTAGAAATATACTGTTGAATAACTGTGTCAAAAGTTTTAACTACACCCAAGAAAAACACATTGTCTCCATTTATTTAAATCCAAAGTCTCAATTACATCTGAATAAAAATGTATTAAAGTTTGTAATAGTAAACCTACCCACGTTAATAGCCATTCTAGTGAATATCATAAAATATTTTACCTGCAGAGCTTTGCATAACATTTATCAAAGCTCTCTCACAGCATTTGCAAGGGAGGCTGGTTTAATCTATAGGACTAAACATTTAAGGTATAAAACACCTCCTCCAGTTTAGACTTTCAAGCAGACACCACTTCACTCTTGTTAGTATTATATGTATACAAGTAGCAGGAGTCACAACCATGAATTATTTTAGTGGCAGAGGAGAAATGCCGTATTAAGCACTGCATAGTGGTATGTACCTCTGCTATAGACGTTTTATACTCACATGAGGTGTATGACAGAAATATCTGCATTCCATATAAAACAATGATTTAAATGCACCAGATATACTTGCTGACCAAAATATGACACCATAAACCAAAACGACCATGAACTAGATGTACTTCTGATATCGATAAAATTGTGATTATCTTCTATAAAGGAGCTGGCCTGGGCCCTTTCATTCATTCAATTAATTTCAAATGGTTTTGTTCTCTCTCTCTCCCTCTGTTAAATTATTTCAGTGTTACTGCAAAGATGCACAATTTACAGGTATCACAGATAAAATATAAGACAGTGTCAACAATGACTGCCTCAACCAAAATACACTTATCGCACATAGCTTCTAAATACTGCCTTTTATTACTTGGCAATAATTTAAGATTCATCCTTTATCTGAATAGACTGAAGTGTGAACTTCTATGCTGGATTGTGGCATCTAATCCACATGTGTATCCCTCCCCATTCTTCCAGAATATTAAAGGCAAATTTATTTCCGAAAGGAGGAAGAGAAGTATAAACAATAGTCTTTCTTAGGAAGTGTTTCTCCAGCAAAGTTTGTGAAGCAGGGATTATCTTAGGTAAAACAACCCCACATTCAACCATTAGTGTAGCTGGTTCAGTGTACATGTGTTAACATATGATGTAATATGTCCAGTTTCACCAAAAGATTGCCAAAGCTTGGTCTTTTCAAATTCGGCAGTACCACCTGAAACCGTTCAAGGTATGAACCTATTAGAAAACTCTGACATCATTTTTGCAGTGTCTGACTCGTATGACATAAACAGGTTGCTTCATTCGCAAAATAGTACAGCAGGTCAGAGTAAACATGAATGAAACATTAAAGTAAACTAGAAAACAAACAAAAGGTCAGAATGAGGTTACTGGTTAGAGTACAGATTATTGCATAGCATAGAGCTTCAGTAAGAGGTATATTATGAACAGTAAATGAAAAAAAAAATCAGCACCATTTTTATTAACTGCCAAGCCACTGTATTTCCAGATATAAATGGACATGTTCAACAATCCTGAATGATTTAAATACTGCAGAACTCTGGTAAAATAGAAAGAGTCACAAAAGTCCTCTGAGCAAAAAGCACATAATTCTGGAGCACCACAACTGTCTTATAAGGCAATATCATGTTTACATCCCCTATAACGTTTTGGGCACTACATTGTTGACCTGCGTGTTGCAAAGTTTTGCAGCAGATAACATTGTCACGTCACAAGTGTTATCTGTAGTACCTGTGTGAAGTCTGCATGCCCTCCTTGTGTGTTTGCATGAGTTTCGGGTTTGCAGCAGATAACATTGTCACGTCACAAGTGTTATCTGTAGTACCTGTGTGAAGTCTGCATGCCCTCCTTGTGTGTTTGCATGGGTTTCCTCCTGGTACTCCAGTCTCCTCCCACATTCCAAAGACATGCAGTAGGTGGACTGGACACTCAACTTTCCGTTAGATGTGAATGTGTTATGTGGAAGAACAGCTGCAGTAGGGCTAGCCACCCAGTGGTTTGACCCTTGACCCTTGGCTCTAGAGGACTCTCACTGTTGAAGTGACACCCTGACCCCATGTGCAAAAAATGGGAAAAATGAGTTGTTGATGGAGTACTGAAGGCAATTCAGTTATGTAAAAACCTATGACACTACTCTGATGCACATAAAATAAGGTCTGTAAAAACAAATTAACTGTCTGGCAATTCTAAAGTGTGCACAGCTGAATGATTTATTCACCTCACTAAAGTACACTATATGAAGGCTATATTAAGTCAGTTACACAGAATACCCATTAGTAAAGCCAGTGCAGGTTTTATTCTTTTTTCATCGATATGAAAGGGGTAACAAAAGTAAAAATGTGAAACATCAACAAAACAGTCCTAAGATGTTAATCAGTGTGAGGTTAAATTGCCTGTTCCCTTGGCTTAGCAACTGTTACATCTGAATGCCAAACTAATTCAACCACACAAAGGCACACCATTGGAAGGAGTGGGATAATTTTTCAAGACCAAAATGTTGGCTGAAGTAAATTGAGGCAGCATTCCTATGACCAAAAAACTCCAGTACTGTGGAACTCATTGTCTGCCATGTAGTACAAATCTTTTCAAATGTGAATGCTATATTTAACAACATGTAGTGCAAAATACAGTATCTTATTTTACTGTAATAGTTTTTTCTTTGAAGCATGTGTCAGCTGGTACAGCATCCATATTTAGGTGTCACAGAAGTATGGAGTACACAATGTATGAAAATGTTATTAATTCTACTGTACAAATGTGCAGGAGGGAAAAATGATCATGGGGTTAACACATACAGCATTGTGGTCAATATTCTTTGACAAGCCTTATTCTCTAGCCCCTGACACTAAGACGTTATAGCCAAATAAAACCACAAGGACAATTTCTGCTTCATATCAGATTGCAAATACAATTTTGTGCATTGCTTAGATGTGAAAGTTATAACACTGTGTAAAATCTTAACATTTGGAAGTTATTAATTCTACTGTGAAATACCTTGCAAAAACAGATGACCACATGAAATCAACATGCAGTTTTATGGTCTTGGTTAGGCAGATTTCAGTATTCTGTGACACCAGAAAATGAAAACTAGTAGCCAAATACATACAAAATGAATACCCTAGGTTTCCTAGATCCTGGATTTGCTCCCATGCATACAGCACATCGGGCAACAAGCACCCTTCAGCACTCATTGTTTCCATAGCAGGTATGGATTTTTAAAGAGTTGGGTTGCTAGCCCAAGGCCAAACCCTTCTCAGTAGGTGCACCACACACTCACACCTGGCTCCAATTTAGAGAGTGCCCAATCCACCTACTGCATGTCTTTGGAATGTGGGAGGAAACTGGAGCACCTGGAGGAAATCCACACAAATGCAGGGAGGACATGCAGACTCCACACAGAAGGCACCCCAGCAAGGAATCAAACTGAAGAACCTCTTGCTGTGAGGAGATGGCACTAACTGCTACACCACTGCACTATCCACCTTAGGTTAATCCTACCTTAATATAAATATTCCCTGCCAAGACTGCATGTGGATACAGAAATTTATATTTTATTGCAAAGTAGTTCATGCTTTTTTCAGTAATAAAAAAATTAAAAAAAAAAAATATGCGATTACAGAGAAGTAACAAGTGCCACCATGATAGTGAAGCTTTCACAAACGTCCATCCTTGGGCTTAGACTTTTAATCAAGGTCTCATCTGCCTGAGGTGGCTATATATCAGATATAAAACATCCCATGGCATTTATTAAAAAGAGAAGGTGAATTTCTCTAGTGTTTAGGCCAAATTTCTTATAGAAAGTATAAATACCATGTCATGTCTCCCCCAAAAGAGGAAACTGATCAACAAAAGGCAACGAAAATAAAATAAAATGTAAAAGTACATTGTGTGCTGATACCGGACAGTGAGAGATAATAGCCAAATACAGGCAAAATTAATATTTGACTTTGTTTTATAAGATAACTAATATAATTTGGTGTATTGTTTATTTGAAGATGTTACATATATTGTGGAACATCTTAACTGCTTCTTAATGCAAGATTTTGAGTAGCCCAATATTTTGGTTTTTCAACTGTGAAACATATACCATTTGAAAATAGCAAAAGCCAATGAGTCTATATTAGTTCCACTGCTCAAAATCACTTGTGAAAAACATGTTTGTGGGGTGCATCATTATGATGATGTTTATTGTACTGCCACTATTCACCAAGATCCAAAGCAACAGACAAATATAGGCACAAAGAATATTTAAACCTTTTTTACAAGATAACGAACATTATTTTTTCCATGACATCATATGAATAAGTAAGCAAAAATTAAATATTGGACCTACACTATTCATTAATGCCCAGTTAAAGCAATAACCAAATATAGGTACAAAGCATATTTAACTTATTTTACATGATAATAAACAGCATATGAATTTGTAAGCATATAAATTATTTTTTTTACCATGGGAAAACTGATCAGTCAACATATATGATTACTGCCTATATAAACTGCTGTCATACTAAACAATATTTAGAAATAATAGTAATTAATATTTTTGAATACAACTGTAGACTTAATTTAGTGCCATGACTACTTATGTATGTGGAAGATCACATATCCTTGTTCATTAGATTATACTTTTGATCATACTTTTAAGGCTTACAATCATGTCCTCAGAGTCAAATGCAAGAGTTCAACCTACCTCAGAATAGTGGATTAAGTTTGGCATTTGTTTATTACTTCCTTGCTTGCTTCCATTTAAACAAAATCTTAATATACTCACATACCAGTGAGTTCCAGGTAGCCCAAGGTGAGAGCTCCTCATAGAAAATGTGAAACAGGCTTTATATTTCCTGTCATTGGTCTTGCTTTCTTCAATGTGCCCTGAACTCAGAATAAGAATAATGAAGTAATGGGGAATGAAGGGGAAATGTTATCTCATATGGGGGTGCAAGGGGCTTTCATTCTGGTGAAGAACATTTCTGATGTAACATTTGCTTTTGACAGGATGAGTTCAAGTACATGCATTATGAAAACATATGCATTCAAGTTGTAAGGTTTTCTGGCAAATACAGTATGTTTTAAACTGCACTGTATTAAGTAAACAAAACAGATTATTTTGATAATATTAAGAAGCTTTATTAAACAAAAAAGAAGGCCAAGTAAAGCCAAGATAAATTAGTATGGTCTTGATGATTTCATGGCCACTGTTTTCTGAAACACAGCAGGGAAAAGAAATAGCCAGATATATAGAAAATGCATATTTTACTTCAGTTTGCAGGATTTCAAATATCATTTAATCCAAATTTTGCAAGTGAAAATTACAGTGCCATGGATCACCTTGAATGGCCCTTGTTGTGGAACTTTCCATGGCCAAATACTTCATTTTTTTCTATAGTACAATGTATACAAAAAGGATTATACAAAATGCACCACCAAAAGCCTGCATTTATTCTACCACTTAGATAAGCTTGTAAAATAAGCTGAGCATGAACAGTCAATATTGAGAATTACTGCCATGATTCACTGACAAGTTCCATTATCTGAGTCCTAATAATAAGTAATGGCCAAATAATAAATATAATAATAGCACTAATAATAATAAAAATAATAAACGAGAATGCTTTATTTCAGTTTGTTTTTCACGAGTGCAAATCCACTGTTCATATCATGCTGTTTCTTCATGTAGCTAATACTCCCACTACAATCCCATTCCTCCAGTGCACTGCAACATAACATGGTCATTGCACTGCAAGTAGCTACTGCAAGTAGCTAATGCTTCTACTACTACAATACAATTACTCCAGTATACTCCAATGCAACACTTTCATTGCACTGCAAGTAGCTACTCCCACAATGACAATCCCACTCCTCCACTATATTGCAATACAATAGTCATTATACTGCAAGTAGCTAATACTCCCACTATGACAATCCCATTCCTCCAGCATACTGCAATCTAATATGGTCATTATACTGAAAGTAGCCAATACTCCCACTATAATCCCATTCCTCCAGTGCACTGCAACATAACACTGTCATTGCACTGCAAGTAGCTAATACTTCTACTACTACAATCCCATTACATTCCAATATTACACTCTCATTGCACTGCAATTAGCTACTCCCACTACGACAATCCCATTCCTCCAGTGTACTGGAATATAATAATGTTATTATACTGCAAGTAGTTAATACTCCTACTATGATAATCCAGTTCATCCAGTATACTGCAATATAACACTGTAATTGCACTGCAAGTAGCTAATATTCCCAACTATGACAATCCCATTCCTCCAGTACACTGCAATATGACACTGTCATTACACTGCAAGTAGCTAATACTCCCACTACAACAATCCTGTTTCTCCAGTATACTGCAATATAACACTGTCATTGCACTGCAGGTAACTAATACTTCTACTACAATCCCATCCCTCCAGTATACTCCAATATAACACTATCATTGTACTGCAAGTCACCATTTGTAATTAACAAATACTTGTTTTAAAATGGTTTGGGGAGCATTTCTTATTAACAGTTACAACCATTGCTCTTTAAAAAAATATTCTGACATTATATTTTACTTCCAAGTGATCTACATTAAAATACACAAATAATGGTATGTATATAAAATGAACAACATTTTAAACAATATTCTTTATCCTAATTATTTTACTATAGTCATTAGCATTAAGACACAGACTCATAAAATAACAATTTTAGAAAAGACAGCTTCACATAATTAGTGAAACTGTATAATAAACTATTGTCACAATACTTCCCCTGGCAAAATGTTAGCATATTCAGTGGCTAAAGGTCAGATTAATGAACAGCTTGACCACTTTCACACATTAATGAAGTGTAGTGCTTTACTGAAATTAATACTGGCAATCAAAATGCCAAACTGTAAAATGGCATTGCACACTTGTGTGATAGCCCTGTTATAACACAATTATATAAAGGAATATAAAGACACATTTAGAGACCTGACATTTTGTCTGCTACATTTAGTGCATTAGAACATTTTCCATGTTAAGTCAAATTTCCAGTGTATATTAATCATATGCCATTTGACGGGATCTGAAACAAAAAACCTAGAAGGCAACGCATACATGATTTGATTACAAAATCAGTTTATAACAATGGAAAAAGTGTGGAAAAGGTAAAAAAAAAAAAATGTAGCAAACACTGTTAGCATAATGGTACTTAAGACAAAAGTCTTGCATCAATAATGCTTAAACGTGCAATGCATGTATTATTCGAAAGGGGGGTGGGAAGCACCTATGATAAAACAGTTTAACATTCAAGTTAGGTTATACTTACAAAAAAACATGTTTAAATATAACATGTTTAAATATTGTAAAGTATGCGAATGTGGTATCCCATAATGTCACTATTGTGACACTGAACCTACTTACGATAAATAACAAAGGCTACCACATACACCTTTATCAAATTGTATTTTAATTCACATTTGCTCACTAATTTCCTGTTTCACCACTTCAAAAATTAAATACATAGTAATGTTGTAATTAATACATGTATTATTGATCTGCATATTTTTCCAAACAGTTGTTAAAATCCTAACACAGTAAATGCTGTCTCATCGGGTAGAAAATTTATTATAATGTAATCTGCTGTTTTAAACCATATTATTAACTTTTGTCAGACAATGAATTGATGTATTCTATGTTGTTGTCAGTTAGCTTTATTACACTTTTATACAGGAAATATGCTTATTTTTATGTAATGTTCTGCTCTGTAATGCTGCAATTTGAAATGTAATTTAGTTTTATGATTTACCCCTTGTTCAGTGGGTTTAGTTTTATGATTTACCCCTTGTTCAGTGGGTTTAGTTTTATGATTTACCCCTTGTTCAGTGGGTTTAGTTTTATGATTTACCCTTGTTCAGTGGGTTTAGTTTTATGATTTACCCCTTGTTCAGTGGGTTTAGTTTTATGATTTACCCCTTGTTCAGTGGGTTTAGTTTTATGATTTACCCCTTGTTCAGTGGGTTTAGTTTTATGATTTACCCCTTGTTCAGTGGGTTTAGTTTTATGATTTACCCCTTGTTCAGTGGGTTTAGTTTTATGATTTACCCCTTGTTCAGTGGGTTTAGTTTTATGATTTACCCCTTGTTCAGTGGGTTTAGTTTTATGATTTACCCCTTGTTCAGTGGGAAGCAAAAGGTCATAGTTCCAGATGCAAAAACTCTGCTTTCATAATATTCATTAAAAAAGATACGTTCAATGTCAAGTAATTGTATTACAAAAAATAAATTATCGTTAATTGTAGGATTTAGAGAGAGTGTGTGTGTGTGCGCATGTCCAAATTCACAGGGTTGTTGTACTTACTGCTTACCAAAAGTGTTAAGCATCTCTGAATATCCCCATCTCTAGTTCAGATAATCTGTCAGTGGTAGGCAAAAATGCACATAATCATCAATCTGATTATTCATTTTCCCACAGTATATCAAGTAACAGTTCATTGAAATTCAGCAATACAAATTCCCCATCCTCTCTAGCTGTGCACGTATCCTCTAAAGTCACTGCACTGCAAGGAAAATACAGTTTAGCATGAAAGACTATACCATGGCATAGCCTAATGCTAAAAGTTTTTATTTTTAATTGGCCAACTTTTAGACAAATACAGTTTGGGAGACTTCTCATGTGAGATATGTATATATAATTTTTTTTTTTTTACTGGTAGTATGATCAAAAGATATTTTCATCACTACCTGAATAGCTACTACAATTTGCCTCAGCATACACTATATCATTTATGATATGTCAGAAAGAATTACCATTGACAGAAATAAAATTTTTCCTCACATTGTATAACTTATTTATGTGCCAACTGGATAACAAACACTAGACACAATTTGGCAGTGGCCTAGGAGTACAGACAAGATTAAGTGATTTGCATAGAGTGTTGTTAACATATTGAACATGACAAGACTGAACAGATTACTCCAAACCTAGAGAATTAATACTTGTTGCAAAAGCAAAGTCTTACTGGTATCAGTACAGTACCACCACCAGGCAAAAAGGTTCCAAACTGAAGAGCGCTAAACTCCCAGTTGCACCTGTTTGAAAGCTCATCCCCCAAGAACACACATAGTGAGACGCATTTCCTTGTGGTTTCTTTACAACTCTCGTTTCAAAAGAAACTTCCGAAGTCTAAATATTTTTCCAGGGTTACTGTAGGTATATCTTTATATTTACTTTTACTCAAATAAAACAACTCTGAAGAAATCAAAGGCCCTACACCCTGTTACTTGTCTGTCACAATGTGATGATGTCATAGTATCAACTCAACAGATGCCATTTCATTCCAAAATATTGTACATTTTAACTTCAGTAAACTAAAAGTTGTATACATAACAATAAATGTGTAGCAGATCAATCATCATAAAAATCAGTAACTGCCTTTCACTGTAACTTTTGCAAACCAGAGCATTAAATGCCATGAAAACAAGTTTTCAGTTTTATCAACTAATTTAAATCACCAATGTGAATATTCACTTTCTGGGAGGAATACAGAGTACTGTATTGCGTAACATACATGACTTTAGGACACAGATAAAGTCTACTGTCAATATGCTAAGGAAATGTTGCCTGACGTCTATGACAACAGATATGCAGCTCTAACGAGGTAATTTCACAATAACCCATGACTGTGTGGGAGCATATCAGGATTTAGCCACGGTGTGTGTGGTTTGATCATGAGGGGAAAGTGATTATACAAAGGCAACCTTGGGTAAATCCTAACATATCCACACACAGTCATGGGTTATTGCGATTATACAATGACATTATTTAAGAAAGAAATCACTTGGCTTTTTTTTTTTTTTTTAATTATGAGATTATATAATGGGACTTTAGTGTCCTTCCACCTTCTACACTGAAAATGTATTGCACATATGTGGCATGTACATCTGCACACTTGCATAGTACATCAGTGCAACAGATGAGAGAGAGAGAGAGAGAGAGAGGAGTGTAACTATTGCATTCTGTTACATAGTCATTGTTTTTTATATTGTGTTGGGGAGAAACTTTACAATGATTCTCTGTCTTTGATTTGTTGTTGCTTGCATAGTTGCTTGGCCTGTTGCAGTATTACAAAGTGATAAAGTATTGGCCATTTGTTTATGTTTTGTTTTAACCCAGCACTTTGCACAAGCAATTAATGCTATAAAGTGCTAACCAGCTAATTTCTGAGGTATGTTGCATCATTTACTAACTTGTTTAAAAAAGGTAGTAGTTTGTGTCAATTAGGAAGTTATGCAATGCTCCTGAATATACTTTGTGCATGTTAAGTATCTGTATTGGAGGAAAGGCATTATTTTCCATTATTTGTGACTTTGAATAATGTTTTTTTTTTCAATATTATTTTTTTTTTTTAAGATGGCTTGTGTTTACGTCAGGTATGGGGCTCTTAGTTTAAAAGACATTTCCGTTGTGAAGTTTTTTTATACCATTAGTGCATGTTCTAATTCATACTTATTTTTTGTACTTTTATATTGCATTATAATGCATACACAAGTTGTTCAAGAATACTTGAGCATCGTGGCTTATTTATATTGGAATATGCTCTATTTACAATGGCAGGCTGAGAGGCTGTCCAATCAGTATGCACATTTTTGAATACTAATAACACTTTGTTGAATAATACATAACAATTGATATTCTGAATGCTGGGTAAACAATATTAAAACCTGGCAACCCTTATCTCAGGGCATATGAACACTCGATGTTTTTCTTTTATTTTTATTGCATCCCCATGTTTCATCTTAGTGTTACTAATTGACTTTTATTAGACATTAAATCTGTTATATTTTAACTTTGTAAAACATATGAAGATTTCTTACATGAAGACAGCTAACATATTATATTATCAATTATCTCTGAGACCTCCTGTAAAGGTTTAACTCAAATGCAAAAAATATAGCTCATGCATAGAAGTACTGGATGCTTTTTGAAAGCAGAGACTCCAAATGTTGTGAAAGCAGAACAATGTTGTGATGTTTTACTTTTCAAAAGAAATGTATTTATCGTCTAAAAATTCACTTGTAAAATACATAACATACTCAAAACTTTATATTTTTTGTTGCAAGGTGCATATCACAATATGTAAAAGTAAAATCTCAAAGAGGATTATAACAAGTATTGACATATGCAGCTTTACTATGTTTGGACTGTTGCCATTCCATCTCAATGGAGTTGTCTTATTAGCATATTTAAATAAGATCAGGGAACATTCTAACTCTTACTTAAACTATGACCTTAATATGATACTTTGGACTTACTTATTCCAGTACAGGTAATGTATACTATTTCATGTCAACAACTTGCATAAACATCAAGGTTATATCACTGTTTTGATGAAACAATCATTAAAATGCATGGTAGCAAAATTGCTAATGTTTTTATAGGATATAAACATTCTTTACATACAGTTCAAATCTTAAGACTAAAGTGGCATCTAGAGTCCATAATAATTACTGCTTATAGCTTTCTAAATCTGGTTGTCTTTTTAAAACATGTATATTTACAGCCAGCAACTCAGATTAGTAAACTAAGGGCAGAGGTCAAATGAGAAGAGACACTTCTCTTCTTTTGCAAAATAATAATTATTATTATTATTATTTTTCTTTTTGGCATGGAATGTATTATAAAGAATAATGATATAGTGATGAATCGGCACAGGGCACAAGAGGATTTTACAAGAAAAAATAAACATTTCTACACTTGGAAGTCTGCAAGATGTATGCTATTTTGTCGGTATACATGAAGAGAACATGCAGTGTTAACAGAGTCGATAAGATCAGCTAGACATTTTATCTGCATGTGTTAGACTGGAACAGGTGTTAGATTAAATGATGCAAAAGGAATGAAAGTGGTGGTCGCATTGACTAAATAACAGGAGTCATTGGACACCTTGGAAATAAACTGCGTTATTCTTATTTAGAAAAAATAATGGTGGACTGTACAATACAGGAGGACATGTGTACATTTATTCTTCATTTCTTTAATTTAATTTTTAGGGAAATGTTCAAAGTTGATTACTGGATAGTGGAAACAGCATGGTGATATTACCAAAGCAACTGACATTCTAATTCTCAGCCTTTAGATGAAGCAAAAAAACTATTCTGGTTGGTATGTTCCTACTCTGCTATATCCAAAATAGTTTCTTATCAGTTTCTGATAGCTATAGGGCCACAGGAAGAGGTGCATTATGAGGTCAAAGCTGTTGTACACAAGCATCTGAAGTACTATTACCTATTTCACATGTACGCAGTTTGAAGCTCAGAAACCCGTGTTTCTTGGAAACCTACAATTACATATACCCTCTATCCTGAAATATAGACAGTTATGCAACATTTGTGTTCGGTACAGACCCCACTCTGGCAAAGCAACCACTGCATTATAGAGGAATATACATTTATTTTTTTTTTAAATTAGACTTGCTGCATCTACATAGGAAGATGTTCCACACAGTTAAGCTGGACACAGGTCATGAAACTCATAGGAAATAAGCTAACTTTTAATTTTTTTTTTCTTCTCTGAAAAGTCTTGCAAAAGGTTATGGCATCATCCCTGATCATTGTGCAAAAGATACTCGGCATAACTAAAGACAGAAAAAATAAATAAATAACTGGGACACAAAGTTCTAAATTTAGTTGTGGCTTTCATTCTATGAAAAATGTAATTATATCACTAGTTTTACAATGCTGACATATGTTCAGCTTGTACAACATTGTTATACTAAGTTAGACTAGTGTGCTTCATAAAAGTATGTAGAAACATGTACAATCCGAAGAGCAATCACAATCAAAGCATTGTGCTAGTCTACACTCACAGGTTCATTTCAGTTGCCCCAAAAATCAACAGAATAAGTGATATCCACATTTGCAAGCAACTGCTTTCATGTTATGGAACCATCATGGCATCCTTAATATGCATTGAATGGGAAAACTTGTTATATGCAACTGTTTGGAGTTGGTTCAGTCTTTGACTTATAAAGCAAACTTGAGATGGTTCATAGGTTCATACTAGGCTATTTGCCCTAGGGCATTTATAAGCCTAGCCAGAGTGTGCTTGGCTTTCGCCACCCATTTTAAATTAATTTTGCTATGCCCTTTTTATAGGTTCATACTAGGCTATCTGCCCTAGGGCATTTATAAGCCTAGCCAGAGCCTACTGTGATACTAAATGTCAAAAAAGTACAGCTGTTAAACTCTTATGTAACAGTAGATGTCCTTTTCTTCATTGCTACAGTAGTCATTACAGAAGGATGTCCTGCCCTGTGCAGCTCATCACTCAGTCAGTATAAAGAAGCTTAAAAGAGATCATGTTTGCACTGTAAATCACATTTATGTTCCCTGCACAGAATGTAGGGCATAAAAGGGATGTACGGATGCAACTACCCAGAACAGTCATCACAGGACAAAGGAGTCCATACATATCCAGAAGGAAAAAAAATACAGAATAAATAAGATGGAGTTGAAGGGAGGGAGTGAATACTGCAACAAGGAAGAGAAGAACATCTACTGTTATAGTATGCCCTTCTGTATCACAGTTGGAACAGAAGGGAGAGTAAAAAACTCAAGAAACAGAATGGGAGATGAAAGGTTGAGAAGAGTCCTCAACAAACCCACATAAAATGGTTTCAGCAAAACCTGCTCTGGCCCTAGAGACAATATCCAAAGTATAATGATTAGTAAAGATATGCACTGAAGACCAAGCAGCATCTTAAAGGATGGAATTGGTGTTGAACCCCTTGAAGAAGGCACAAGAAAAAAAAAAACAGTCCTAGTGGAATGATCTCTAATAGAAGCAGATAGAGATTTGCCATGAAAGGAATAAAAGGAAAAGTTCTTAGATACCCAGGAGGAGATGGTTTGCGAGCCAGCAACAAAACAGTCTTCCAGGTACAAAGTTGCAAATAAGCAGAATTTGCAGGATCAAAAGGATCCGGAGTCAATTTTTCAAAACAAAATTAAGGTCCTAAGGAGGAGGAATAGGCTTTCTTGGAGGCCTAATATGCAGGATGTCTAAGAAATTGCTTGACCTCAAAATGAGAAGTCATAGCAGGATTCAAGGGCAGAAGTGCAGAAAAAGCTAACAAAAGGCCTTCACAGAAGAATAGGCCAAGTCAGACTGAAGCAACTCACAAGAGAGGACCAGAAGGACCCCCCACCCCACTGAAAAAGGGCCCTGGATACGAGCATGGCACCAGAACAAAAATCTTTTCCATTTGGACATATAAAGATTTTCTGTCTGAGGTTTCCTTGCCTCCTGTAAAATCCTCAGCATGTCCTCAGAAAAGAGGTGCCTAAAAGAGATCAGAACCCTATCAACTACAATGCCAGCTGCATAGTGGACAAGTTGGGATGGATGAGAGACCTCTTGTCCTCTGTGAGCTGATCCAACAGGTGAGGTCAGTTGTGATGATTGCCCCTGGCCAGATGCCTTAAGAGGGGGGAACACAGTGCTGTCTCGGCCAAAAGGGAATCACTAGCAAGATATTTGGGGAGTCCAGCTGAATCTTCTGCGGAACTCTTGGAAGTACAGGAAGAGGAGAGAAAGCATAAAAAACTCACTTTCCAAGGAAAGCAAAGAGCATCCAAGCTTCCAGGCCAGATGGCATGGCACTCTGGAACAGAAGAGAGGAAGCTCTCTGTTCAGACGGGAAACAAAAAGATATACTTGAGGAATGCCCTACTATAGACAATGTTCAGAAACACATCTCTGTGAAGTATCCATTTGTGAGCCTGTGTTTTGGACATGCTCAAGAGTCTGCAACAGGATTGTGCTCTGAAGGAAAGCATGCTTCCTGAAGAGTTAACTGATAACTCACAGCCACTTCCCAAGCCTGAAGCGTTATCCTGCAGATGAAATAAGATTGTGTGATCCCCTGCTTGTTGACAGCAAACATCACTGTAGTGCTGTTTGTGTACACCTTCAAGGGGCCTAGACAGAACATGGGATGAAAAGCCTGAAGTGCCAGAATCAAAGCCCTCATCTCATCTCTTTGAGGTGAACATGTTCTGACTTCTGATAGGGTAGAGACCATGAACTTGCAGGTGACCAAGAGATGCCACCCACCTCAAGTCTGAGGTGTCGGTGACCAAGAGATGCCACCGACCTCAAGTCTGAGGCATCAGTGAATGGCTCTTGAGAAGAGATTGGAGGTTGAAAGAGCTGGCCTTGTTTGAGAGTGAACTGTCAAATCCACCACTCAAATTCCTTCTTGAAACAGGGAAGAAGAGGTACACTGAAATTCAGAGGGTGACGATGCTGCAGCCAAACTGAATTAACTTATCATTGAAGCTTCCACATATGAAGTCTGACAAGTGGATGCATCAGAAAAGAAGGGGCCATGAATCCCAATGTCCCAAGAAACTCCCTGGCTGGCTTGGCAGTTAAGAGGAAAAAGGGATTGAAGGAAGGCTGCCAACAACAATCGCTTTGAAGGTGGATGAGAGGCCAATACCGGCACAATCTGAATCCTAGGATGGCGCAGTGGTAACATTGTCACCTCACAGCAAGAGGTTCTCCAGTTTGATTCATGGCTGGAGTGCCTTCTGTGTGGAGTCTGCATGTCCTCCCTCCATTCGTGTGGGTTTTCTTTGGGTACTCCGGTTTCCTTCCGCATACAAAGACATGCATCTGGAGCATTTCTCGCCGGGCCTCTGCTGAAAATTGGCTTTGTTCCAAGTTGGACTTTCCTGGTAAACAAATGTTAAATAAATAAATAAATAAATCCCAGATGCACATGATTCTGAGAGGGAGTCAAGACTGACTTTTGGATGTTGATAATAAACACCAGACTATGAATATCCTGCACCAATTGATTGGAAGAAAGTGCCTGAAGCAATAGATCATATAAATATAAGGAAAAATCTGAATGCCTTGGAACCTGCAAAAGGCAATTAAAGTAGCTAAGCATTTTTGAATATCCTTGGGGCAGCAGAAAGGCCAAAGGGCAAAGCAGAGGACTGAAAATGAGAAGAAAACAAACAGAAATGTAAAAACGTCCTAAAGAGTGGGTAAACAGAGATATGAAGGTAAATATCTTTCCCATCCAAGGACACCAGAAAAGCCTGGGGTAATAAAAGCAGAAACAGAGTTTGAAGAGTAAACATCCAAAAAGAAGGGATCTCATGAAAGGTGTTAGTCAGGAGAGATCCAAAATAGGTCTCCAAGGGCTCTACTTTCAAGGAACCAGGAACATCGTTGAATAAAAACCCATTCCCACTTGTGATGAGATGGCAATTTGGAAGCCAAGGAAGCCAAAAGGAGAGCTGAAGGGACAAAGGAACTTGGTCTAAAGCAGGGAAGTGAATTGTCAAAGAGGAGGCGGCTTATCAGATGAAGGAGGCTTCTGGGATACAGAAACCTGGGAAGCCTAAGCAGAGGATGTCCCACCTCCTACCCTTCCTGCCCTTAGAGGCCCGTCAGGGTTGCCTGCAAACAAAAGCACACCTAGAAGGATAATTCCTCTGAAACGTAAAGATAGGAGAGTCAAAAATATGTTTAAGGTCTTGCAAGGCTTTGTCTTACTCTTGAAGAGCCTTAAACATCAGCAGCAGTCCCAAAAAGATGAGAATTATTCAAAGGAGCATCCAACAACTTGGCCTTAATGTCAAAAGGAAGAGACTGGAGATGAAGCCAAGAATAATGCCTCATGATGGACCCAAAACCCACAGCCCTAGAAGGGGTGTCAGCAACATCATAGCTACTCTTAATAGACTGGTGAGCCACTTGAGAAGCAGAACACAAAAAATATAAGGCAGATGATATGCCATCAGAATCTGGGAGGTCAGAAATAAACTGACAAGCATGAGCAATCAAGGCCAGAGCATACATGGTCATATGGGTATGGTAATTTATAGCCCCAAAGACCAAAGTGGAAGCAGTGTAAACTTTCTTGCCAATCAATAAGGATAGCATGGCTATGGAAAGTAAAAGTTTGTAACAGGGCAAAACTTTAAAAAGTTTGTCAGAAAAGACCAACACCACAACAAGATCAACAGAAGGACATTTAAATAAAAATAGACAATCCACAGGAACCTTATTGAACCTACCAGGTTTCTCAGGAGCAGGAGGCTGAGAATCAGGAGACTTGGAAGTAGCAATGTAAGTGTCTAACAAGGCAGACAACACAGGAGAAACTGCTGATGGTTTAAGAGTATCCATCCAATGCAACTCATAATATCTCCTTAATATCAGACACTTGATAAGAATCCCACTTAAGGAATTCCAATGTCCTAGCAACTGTGTTCCCAAAGGGCAATTCTTCTAAAGGATACTCATGATTAACAGACTTCTGTTTATCAGAACCATAAGCCAAAGGTGAAGGCATCTATGAAGAATAGGACAAGACCCCTCACCAGACTGGGAATCTCATCCGAGGAATTTGGTTACATAAATTGTTTAGAAGAGGTAAAGGTCCAAAGAGGAGCAGGGGCTTTATGGCCATTAAGGCAGACAGCAAGCTCTGAGTAAACTCCTGCCATTCCCTTAGAGGATCCATATGACCAAAACATGCTTCAGTTTTTGTCTTTTCATAGAAGGAACATTAACCCTAACAAATACCAGCAGTTCCAACCCTTTGAGAAATTCAGGAAGAGAACCTAGAACTTCCTCCCTGAACAATATCTGCAGAATCCCTCTAGGACCTTCTGAGATAATGAACTATGGTTACCCCTTAATTAAAGTATGGAGAAGATGCCTGCAAATCCTCAGGGGACATGCAAAAAGACAGACCCATGCCAGCCTCCAGTGGGATCACAGCATAAGAATCCATTGTAAACACGGAATGACCTACACAGCTATTGCCTGCTTCTACAGGGATGTCTGGTGGACAATGGACAGCTAGAGAATCTGACTGAGGCTTCCTGGCCTTCTTCTTACATAGGAGGAGTATCTTGGGGTTAAGGGAATCTGCCATGGTACCCTGGACTAACTGTCTAAGCCACTGGTTTTCAAGATAAATGGCCAGGGAAAACAAATGGCTTCTTAGCATCTAAAGCACAAATGTCTTACAGATACTACGAGAAGTATGGAAAGTGCCCAAAGAAAAAAAAAATACTGTTCATGGCTATCCTTATGAGGAATCTGCCTCTCCCACTGAAATTTTTCCCTCTTGCACGACACAAACTCTAGGTAGTGATACAAAATAAAAGACCAAGAAAGTAAAATAAAAATAACCCCAATGGGGTACTTATTTGGTGTAGCTAAATATTTAGTACAGCAACCAGGCATTCAAACCAACCAGCAAAAACAGCGTTTGAACTGGTGACAAAAAGAGTTGTAGGTAGTTACATTTGTATGACCCTTTTTTTCCTACATTCTGTGGGGAGCATAAATGTGACATACAGCACAAAAAAAATCTCAAGCTTATTTATATTGGCCAAGTGATGGGCTTCCCAGGGCAGGACATCCCTCCTGTACCGAATACTGCAACAGTAATATAGAAAGACATCTATAAAGATGTGGATGCAAGTTAATCCATTACATCAGAAGAAGAAAGAAGCCAAAGTCAGGAGATCAGACTATAGCCACTATGAACTACAGACTGAAGTAAAGGAAAGAGGCAGGCTAATGAAATACAGAATGAAATGAAGGTGATGGAAGGAGAGACCCAAAGCTGCTAGCATGTGGATGAATTTCTGATGGTATATACCAAGAATAACATGTATACAAAAAAGAAGAAACATTGTCATATGTCCATTCAATGAAGTTGAAATTATGACTGTATTTACCATGTTTATTAATGCTTTGTCTTTGCTTTCTGATAAGCCATCTTCATATATTGATGTCTCTAATGCTTTCCATGAGAAGCTTCTGTACCAAAGAAGATTCCAATACAGTTTATAGCCTGAACAATATGTTACCCCATTCCTGAGATACTCCAAGAAAATAGCTGCATGTCCTACAAAAGAACTGCATGGAATATATGCAAACATGAAGTGAAGATGAGTAATGTAGAATGTGTGCGCGCGCACGTGTGTGTCTTCGAACAGTCACGTACATGTGACCAGTAAAGCACAATATACAGTGACAATTCAATGGGAGACATCATATAGGTGGGTGACCCTTGTTTGTATTTGTTAAATGGAATAGAGCGCTGATTCACACTTAGACAGGGAGAACTTTTGGTTAAAGTAACACTATAGGTAAATGAACATTGAGAAAGACTATCAAAACCTAGAGGACTACAGGAAGCAGCTTATTAGCAAAAATATCCTTAATTATGTGCAACAATTATCAAACTATCAGCAACAGTACCTCACTTGTGACAGGAAACATATACCGGTTATGGCAAAGATGTACCTTACCATAATATTACCAAACAAGAAAGCACTCATGCTGATCTAAGACACACCATTACCATTACAGATGGATGCAGATAATGCTCCTTCACAGCTGTCTACATTTCTGCACACTGGCTTCCTACACCACCCATCCATTTAGAAAAAAAATACACTGTATGGAAATATAATAATATCTTTGCAAGCACAATACATATCTCCAACAATGCTTATTTGTAACTTCTTACAAAGCATAGTACTTTGCCTGCATTTTGAAAATGGTCTCCCTACACCCTCCAAATATTGTGCTAACATACATTACTCTCTTCGTTGCAATCATGCCTATGGTAAAATATTGAGTAAAGATAACAAGACTTAGTTGCATTGCATACTTTAAAATCTCATTATGTTATTCAATTAAAGTTTAGAGTTTGGGCAATGGTTACAGGTGATAACAAAGGGACACAGAATTGCTAACAGCTGCCTACAACTATAAGGCTGAGCTGCTCAAGGACTGCTAGCATTTGGGCCCAGTTGTCACTTGGTATTCAGTGTCACCCACATGCAAATGTTGTCCAACAGAGTTAGAAGTTCTGCTGTACTGCCCGGGTGTTTCGGAATCCAGGTCACTGTCTGCACCAATTCTTTTACATTGGTTTGTTGTTGTGTGTCAAAGGCACTGGCAACCCTTGTCCCACTACAAGACAGAAATGACAAGAAGCTCTTCGATGACAATATTCTTGGAATTATCCCCCCTTCCATGCACACTGACTGATTCACTTAATTGTCCTTCACCGTCATCCAAGTGACATAGCTGTTCCTCATCTTGAGGGACAGGAAGAATGGGAAACGCCCATGGATGAGGCTCACTACTCATAGCACTGGGACATAAATCCTGGTCCTTCCCCAGGAAGGGCACGAGTATTACAACCCATTTTTTTTCATGTCCATGGAGCTTAAAAGAGCCTCCCTGAGTGAAGACCAAGATCACACCCTTCTTACCTGTGGCAAACCACACCATCCACTGATTAAAGTCCAGAGTCAGGTGTTAAGGACCAGGCTGGTCTGCAGGTCAGATAGACCCTCTCTATATCTCTTGTTCCCTGCAGTAGCAGCATGACCTTCATTATAGCTACTCACAGAGCACAGAGTGATCATAAACACTAGTGTGGAGAGTGCTTTATCACTTAGTGTAAGCATTTTTAGGCTCATTGCTGCAAAATGATACATCTGGATTTCAGAAGATGTTGTCAACACAGGGGGCTCAATTTGACCTTCTCTCCCAGCATGGGTAAAGCAGTATGAATCATTCACTCCTGCAATCCCTGCCTAGTCCATCTAGCACCTTTGTCACTACCTGACCTGAGACAATCTGTGGCAATGTGGTGATTTATTCCTCAATACTTTGAGGCAGAGTCAAAAAAATGTTCCAGAATTTCTTGAAAGATAGCAACAGGAAAGTAGTTTTAAGGATATGCACTTCAAAGAAATTCATGTCAGTCCAAAGGGAATTTTCATAACTAACTCTAAATGAGCTGCTATATAATTTGTTGTCGACATATGCATAATATACACCACATCCATCCCACCTTTGCTATGTACTCTTGTGCATTCCTGCCAAATGCATATGCAAACGATCCTACAACTGCTACCTTTCCCCATGCATTGGGCGGCTATAGATTTTCACTCAAGATCAAGAATTTTTGAATTTTGCTACAATTTTTAACAATACTACTTTCTGAAAAAGAATATTTCTGTCATCTGCCATCCTGCATATATTATCTCTACTGAGGAAATAGGTGGAGCTGGGAAATAACAATATCTCAGCATGTGTGAGGACATTAGAACAAATGAACAGCTGAGCCAATGGAAATAAAGTACATAAGGAAAGCTGGTGGCCAAATGTAGAAGCCCAGGAAGTCATTAAGGAGGAATTCAGCAAAGTGGGTGATAAAAAAAGACCAAACCAAACTAAGAAGGAATACAGGTTGGCTAACAAAGAGGCCAAGAGAGGAAATTGCAATACCAAAGAAGAAGCCATCAGACACGCTCAACCAGCTTCTGGAAAGTGGTTCGGTATATGGCATAAAGAAACTATCAGGTTGCAAGGCAAAGGCAGAAAGATAAAGAAGATCATGAAGCTTCCTTCATAAGGGGTGCCAACAAAAACCTGCTCACCAGTCTGCAGAACATTAAAGGCAGATGGAAGGAGCATCTCCAGCAGCTTCTGAATAAATAAAACCCCACAGAAGCTGTATGGCCACCGACAGAGCCTACAGTGAAAGAAGAAGACAAATCCAACCCAGTAGTAGTCAGAACAGCACTAATGAAAATGAAGTCAGGGAAAGAATCAGACTCAGATGAGATCACAGGAGATATGATCAAAATGTTGGGTAAGATAGAGGAGAAATGGCTCCTGAAGGTACTCATAGCAGTATGGAGAGAAAGGCATATCCCAGATGACTGGAGAATAAGCAACTAGTCCCAGTGTACAAAAACAGAGGCGACCTCCACAGCTGTGGTCAATACAGTGGTATCAATCTCCTGATACATTGCATAAATATTCTGGAAAAGGTGACAAACAAATATGGAGAGCAGTAGAAAGTAAGATGGAAGTGAGCAGTTCAGATTCAGATAAGGATGCTGCACAACTGACCTGATGTTTGCAGTAAGACAGATAGTTGAGAAGAAGCTAGAAATGAGGAAGGAGTGCATCTGCACATTCCTAGACTTAAAGTAGATGAAGCATATGATAAGGTCACTAGAAAGATGTGCAGTCCTGTGGTGGTTCTAAGTCCCAGAAACATTGGTAATATTAGTGCTGGATAAATATAAGGACCTAATGACTCAATTACACATGGTGTTTGATCTCATACAGGGCTTCCCAGTGGGAGTGGTTATACATCAGGGTTCATATCCGAGCCCACTCTTGTTCATACTGGTGATGGACTACATTAGCAAACAGGTCAGGAGGGACAGATCACCAAAGCTTCTATATGCAGATGACATAGCATTACAGGCAGACTGAGCAAGAACTTCAAGCAAAGGGTAGGGGAGTGGAATGCAAAACCGAAGGCACATGGAATGGAACAGAATAATGACAAGGCAGTTTTGATAGTAGCAAATGAAGGAAATCAGGAGAAGCTGAGAAGTGAGATAGAAGGGAAGACAGTAGGACAAGCTAACGTGTAGTAAAGCAGAAGGCAATCTGGTGACGAATATCTGAGACGGACAGGAAGTAGAGAAGAGGAAACAAGGGCACCCAGCAAAGAGATGGATGGATTGTGTGAGAGAAGATGCGTCAGTCAGGCATGGCTGTTGAAGGTAGGAGAGTGGCAGTGAATCAAGAGAAATGGCAACATTGAAAACAGACGGACGCCCATGTAGAAATGGGAAAAGGGGGGGCTTGATGATAAAGATGAGCTGCCTGATCTGCATATTCAAAGTATTCATGTTATTTCAATCTTTTCAATGGCACATTCATTATCTTCAATTATTATTTCAGGCACCCCAACCTAAAACTATTTAGATTATTCTATTTTAATTGCTCTCATTAAAAATAGTGTACGATTTCTGTTACTGTCCTTTGAAAAATCATTGTGTTGTCTATATCCTTGCACTGCTGGCCTCAGTTGAACTGTAAGTGTCCCCATGGATATTCATTACCTTGGTTCAAAATTTTGTTCTGTCCTTCCTGAAGATGGTGATTTTTTTTTCTTTGGTAGAAGAATTTTTCAAGTTAAGGGAGAGTAAGACAGAACGTAACTGACTTGTACACTAAACGGCATCTAACTTTTGGGGAATATTGGTGCAGATCTGAATATTGATAATAGTGGTGCTTTAGGGCACTTCAATATACCAGCCAGCTTCATGTGTATGAATATGCATATATACATATATGTGTGTAAGTATATACATCTGTTGTTGTTTGCCTTTCGGCTTTTCCCAGTAAGGGGTTGCCACAGCAGAACTCCGGTCCGCTAATGATTGGCAGTAGATTTTTACGAAACGCTGAGGTGCCAGCTTGATGCTTAACCTTCAACGAAGGCACACCCATTTACGCATGCATGTCTTTCGAATTCTACCCAACTGTGGGGAGGACATGCAGACTCCGCACAGAAGCCACTCCCAAGCCCAGCCAAGAATCAAACGGGAGAACCTCTTGCTGTGAGGTAACAATGCTACCGCCGTACCACCGCGGCATGTGTGTGTGTGTGTGTGTGTGTGTAGTGTTCGAAAGACATGCGTGCGTAACTGCGCATGCCTTCGTTGAAGGTTGGGCATTGAGCTGGCACCTCGCATTTTGTAAAAATCTACTGCCAATCATTAGTGGACCAGAGTTCCGCTGTGGCGACCCCTTACCGGGAAAAAGCCGAAAGACAAACAACAACATATATATGTGTGGGTGTATATGCATATTCATACACGTGTGTGTGTGTATATATATATATATATATATATATATATATATATATATATATATATATATATATATATATATATATATATATATATATATATATATATATATATATATATATATATATATATATATATATATATATATATATATATACACACACACACATATATATATATATATATATATATATATATATATATATATAGATATAGATATATGTGCACGTGTGTGCATATATACATATAAGCATACATTCTTTGCAGATAATTATGCAATACCATAATATATGTAAAAATTAGATATTGCATACTATGGAATCTTAACAGGAGTCAGGAATATAAACCTATGATTCTTAAGCAGTGCAGAAAGACCTCAAAATATTGTTGCACAATTAAAAAGAATAATGACCTGCATAGTTTTCGTAAGATTTTCAGTGTAAAAACAACAACCTGAACTATTTATTTAAACTGCGTCCTCGGGTTTTTAGTGAAATACAAATGTATTTCCCTCTCTTAATCCAGAATAAGTTGCTTCTGCTCCACTCATATAATACTCTAAACTCCATTTCAATCCACAGTTACTTTTGCATCAGGATTTTGCATTATCAGGACGACTGCTACTACATCTACTGTGTTCTAAGATGCACTTAATGTTTACATGGTTCAGCTTCCCAAACCTTGATGACCGTCCAGAATATACAAATACTATCAAAAGCAATACAATGTTTTCCAAGCACTGAAAAGCTGCTACCGGCTTTACACTGTATTAACAGTGTCCGCTTTCACTACAGAAACGCCAAAGTTGCGACTTATCTTCCTAAATACATACTATCAAGCATTATGCACATAAAAAGCATCTTATTGCAACAGTCACTACAACGGGAAACGTCAATCCTGCACGACCCCACGTCCAGTAGGAGTGTGTGTGTGTCTGTATATATATATACATACATGGATATATACGCATATGCACACACGGATACATACATAGGGAGAAGGAAATCTATATATGAAAAATAAATACAACAATAACTCAAATAACCAAAGCTTAGCACTCCACCGGGAAACCGGACTTCTTTAGCGATGCAAAGTAATTGTCAACTGCAATAAACATGAGGAAACGCTATCGGTATATTTGCGGGGATTGTTTCTTTAACTACAAAACGGTAGATATTTTAAGCTGGGTGGACGCCACATGGACTTAGTCCATTCCTGTCTGACTGACTAGTATGTGTACCGTGTTAAAGCTGTAAGAGTCAGTGCTGCTAGCCCAGAATTACATAACTAAATCCGTGTTATGCACAGCAGAACCACAACCATTCATTACCCTGGTAATCACGGAGCACTGGTGTACACACGTTCAGGGTGCACTGGTTAAATCAGCATCTCGTTAGTACATGGGAAACTTTTTTTGCGTAAATATTTTAAATAAATCGATTACCTGAGCGGCTCTTGATGATCTCATTAAACTCATCAAGGACTGCTTCGTCCCTCGCACTGCCTGGGCGCCCTGAATCGGCCATGGTCAAACTTCTGGTAGTATTTGGAGTTTAATAACTCCTGCGGTGCAAATGATAGAGGGGCAGAGGAAGCCCCAGGATGCTAAGATTGTCCGGCGAAAGGTCGTAGGTTCGATTTCCGAAGGAGGTTCAGCTATGCAGGACACCGGCGGACTAATGGAGGGTGTAGAGACAAGAGTGGACCTGTCAAGAGTCGATAAGAAGGAGCAGGTGCTGCGCTGCCTCATCCCCAAAATAGTGTCGGGAGACAGGGCGGCACAATAACGCCACACAAGAAGAGAGTAGAACCTGACACCACTAAATTATTGGCAGTTCCCGAACTCTCTGAAAGTCTATTTCCGCACACACTCCACAAGTCAGTCCAGAAGGGGCGATTAAATGCCAAACTTCCTTAAGCAACGGCTGAGAGCTGCTATTTACTCAATCTTTCAGAGGGCCGAATGGGGGACCTTAGAAGCTTGCAGAGTGCTGCCACAAATATTTTATTGGAAACGGCCATTATTAATTTAATAATACAACACCGTTTGCTTAAATGTATTCACCTAAAGCTTCTAGCAACCTTAAATATTCCGTTGCAAACAAGCAGCAGAAAGCACGCACATGCACACTTAACAAGTAAGAAAGGACGCATGATGCTTCATTCCTTCCTATTTTTAACTTCCAGCTGTCACACTGGGACGGAACAACTGAATGGTATTACAACCTACAACGTTCCCAAGCCCATTTTCACAGCAGACTTTTCCCAACCTGATTTGCCTTAAGTAATGCCAGAAATGTATTATGTTATAACTGTATTTACCCTCATTAGGTCTTTAATCTGCAGCTGTAGAACGAAGTTTTAATTATAGCTACAATGTTTTTAAGCAGCACAGGAGATGCAAATTAACTCAGTAACATAAAGGAAACATAATTGCACTTGAACGTTCAACAACCCCCCACTTCTTATTTCATGAATTCTCACTTTCTCTATGAAGCATTTCTAGTTGGCATGCTTAATACGCAAAATACAGCAAACTATATCCTGCCAGAATGCACCACGTCTAAAATCAGGCATTTGACATAATGTACCACACCCAAGTGTAATCATGTGGTAATTAGTGACCTGCTGAACCCATAGTAACATTCTGGTTAAGGAAAGAGATACATTTGGAGACCTGAAGCTACGAGTTTCACAAGTACACTTTGCTGTCTTTACAGATACCGTCGTTACTTGTTTGGTTGAGTGTGACTTTTGGTAACTTCAACACAAGAAGACTTTATGTCAACACCTGATTCTTAAGCTCTTGCAAATTCGTATGCAATACTTAGCAATGATATCTGTAGATTTTTAGGTTTTGCTGCACCCTTCTTTTGTTTCTGTCTTTCCCAGAATCAGTGTCTTATCTTTTGTATCCTGCCTTTACACAATGTGGCCATCTCCCTTGAGGTTTAGTTTTGTCATTAGACTTCCTGTGAAGAGTCTGGATCATAACTGTCAAGTGTCCCTCATTATGAGGAATGTTTATCCAAATTCTACTTTGAAAGGGTTTGTCATACAGAGTATTCCAAACTGATATTCTTTCTAAATAATACTGAATCATGTTAATTCATCAAACAAACCTTTTATAAATATAAAGTTACACATTTAATCATACTGTGAGCTTCCTAGTTAAAATTATTAGTAAGCTTTCACAAGGCATTCCATATTTGTCCATTTATTCCACATTATGAGAGGTTGTGTCCCAAAATTTAGACTAAGAGATGGAAGGTTGAGAGCTGTCATCAGGATTTACCTCCTTAAATATTCACTGATCTGATCTTCTTACAGTCCACAGGATTCTCAGCACTGTTCAAACACGTTTTTTTTTTCAATGCACAACCTTTTCACAACATTATATTATTACTGAAATTGGGAAAAACTATCCCCAGGATTCATGAAGCTCTGTGCAAGAATAAGACTATTCTTGCACGGAGTGGTTAGTGTCCGTTTAGAATAGCAGTGCGCCTTGCATATGCATGAAGGAACACTGCTATTTAATCTAAATGGACATGAACCAGGAATGAGCGAGCGCAGGGGGCATGTGTCAGCAGTGCCTGCACATGTAACATGCCCCCTTTGCTCAGAAAGTGCCATACAGCACTTTGTGATACAGATGAGTGTCAAGTTATATATTATTATAGCCTGGCTCTAATATTATATAGTAAACAAGGGTCCGCAGACACTGAAATGTAAGTAGCTAACATTTCAGTGTCCGCAGACACTGAAAGAAAAAAAAAACACAAACACCTAGAAGGCAGCAGCCTTCAAGTGCACCCCCCCCCCCACAAAAAAATGTATGCACTCTTGCCCTACATGCATGGAAGAAGTAGGGCAAAAGGAAAGCAATAAAAATAAAAATATATATATATTTTTATTAAATAAATCCGAAATGTAAGCGGTGAGCAGCTTGTTTGCATGGCATGCTGTTATGCTTAGCCTGGCTGAAATCCTGAAAATAATAGACAACTGCTACTGTGATAGAAAATGTCATCAAGCTGTTGTACTGTAGTGGTATTGCCATGGTTTAGCATGTAGAATATGCTTGATTTGAATCCCCCCTCTAGCAAGTTATTTAATAAACTTTTAAAGAATTTGAATGATAGATGTCAATTATATGGGTCACGTATAGCACAGTAGGGGTGGGAATATGTAAAATATAAATGTAAAAAATAATTTATTAAATTAATTTAATGAAAAAAATAGATTTAAGCAATGCTTTGCTAGTATAACCATTGCTTACCTACTTTCAGCTGTGCTTACCTGGTTTAAGCATTACTATGCGGGTTTGCGCAGCGCTAAGCATAGTTCAGCATATTAAAACTGGCCAATCAAGAAAAAGTGTGGGAAAACTGCCCTACTTAAACTGCACAGACGGGAATACAGCCATAACCATTTGGGATTGCTCACAGCAGGACCAAAATGTCTGGTGTCAGTGAAGGTGTTCACTTCTGAGGGCAACATTGGAGCATCCAGGAGTCCAGGGTCATGGTTGGGCTCCTAGTAGAAAAACATGATGGCAGGCTGCTGCAGGGCCAGTACCAGGGCTCACAGTACAAAGCAGAGGACTGGGACCAGCTTGCATGCAATCTCACCAGTCCTATTGGCATACCCCGGACTGTTGAGCAGGTACGTCACCACCATAATGACCTGAAGCAGAGGAGGGGTGCACTCTTGGACCAGTGGATCCAAGAAGCCTGAACACAGGATGTCCCACCTGTCTGTAAGTATACAGTGTTATGTATCTCTAATTTGTATGGAAAACGTTCAACTTGTGACTGTGCAGGTGTGATTAATGTCTGATGTTTCCCCATACAGCTGCTGCAGAAAGGTCCCAGAATGTTGAGGCTCATGCTCAGTGACTGGCCCAGCTGCATCGGCAGTATGGTGAGTGCAGAATACCCCTTAATATTAGCAGTAAGAAATCAAAATTATAGTAACAGTAGTACTGGCTGTATATATAATTGTGCTGTAAATGTCAGGAATAAATGCCTGTGTCAGGCTGCCAGCATTACAATGGAGTATTCTCGGCTGCTGTGTAACACAGATGTCAGTAGCAAACAAGGTACAATATGCAGGAGAGGAATATTAGAATATGTATGGGTGTGTCTGAGTGAACCTGCCAAGAAAGTGTCATGCTAGGGCTACTGTAACAGTTAGAAATGAAAAGCATTCCCCTGTGCAGATCATGCAGGAATAGTAATTGAGGATTTCCGAGTTGTACACAGATACGTATATCAAAACTAATAAAGGTGATCCCAAACACTGGTGTGTGTCATCTCACTTATACCTGAAAACTAGAAATGAGTATATCCTGCAGAATGCAATAACTGAGATGAACTGAGTTAGCACTGCTTGTCTGCATACTTTAGAATGGACATGTCAAATAACTGAAAAAAAGCAATAGTACATATTTCCATCATAATGTGTTTTACTTGTTTGTCTGCCAGCATTGTCTTGTGTTAAGCTTTCAATTTCATCTGTATGTAGCTGTGAATGTACTGAAAAATGTATAAGGCTAATAGGTGCAGACTTAAAACCTACACTGTGTACTCACGAATCTAAATTGCAGTATGTAGTTGTAAAACAGTCAAATGTGCAATCCAGCTAATGTGCACATGTTTCACAAACAGTGACACCAATGTCTGCTGTGTATGCATAATTTTTACTGAAAATGAGAAATAAATAATGCAACATGTCATAATAAAAGTACAAACAGCACCTCCCCAGTAGCTCAATCTGATAAGGACTAGGCTTGTAGCTCAATTTTGCACACACACACCACGGTTCAAATCCAGGGACCGCCACTAACATCTCAGTCTGGTTCTCAGTTGTAAACTGAAGTCTGAATAGAAAAAGTAATGTACTGCAACACATACATTTTCCATACAGGGCACACAGGTAAAGAAATCTGAATAGAAATACTAGAATGATGTGTATAACTATGAAAGGTGTACAATTGCTGTGTTAATCAGCCCCAGTCCTACAAATAGATGAAAGCTAGACATCCACACTCTGCAGTCTGGCCCAGATAAGCCCTGCATGTGTCATGCAGTCACAAATAGTTTCCGCAGTTGCCAAGAAACCTGCACATAGAGATTGTCACAGTAGATGTATATGAAAGGCACAACACACACTCCAGGGCCTGCAACTAATATGTGAATTGGAAATATGTGTAGAAACAGCAATGTAATCTGCATGCAGGTCATCTGCACAGGGCCCACAGGTAAAGAAATTGGTATAGAAACAGGTCTGATGTGTATAACTAAAATAATGGTACAATTGCTCTGTTGATATCTACAGCTGTTGGTGTTCTGTAGCAGCCCCATGGCCCAGCTAGAGTGCAAGTGTGGTCAGAATGTAGAGTAGTGAATAGTAGTGTAACTGACAAATATACTTGATTGCAGTTGTCAATTGAATCTGTTCCCTTCCCCCACCACTCAACTGATCCAATCATCACACTCAAACCAACATGGGTATGTTCCTAAACAAACCTCTACTGTTGGGACTGTTGTTCCATTTGGTTTATCATTGTTTAAACTATGTGCATACTAATATTCCCTGTTGAATAATCATTTTATTGCCTGCCTGACATACTACTAACTGGCATGCTGATGCAACCCTGAATGCCATTCCATATATGCATGGTTTCTGTTTGCTATAGCACTGTTATAATCACACTGTTTTTGGGTAAATGGGAATATCCATGCATGCTATTTTGACTAATGTTGTAATGTGTTGTACATGACTAACCAATATTCATTGTTAATTTCCACACCATAGCACATATGGAAAGCAGATCCCAGCAGATCCGCCTCTCCCACCCCACCTGGTCGAGGCACCAGGTCCCAGCACTTCTGGGACCTAACCCAGACCTCCCTCATCTGCTGGTCCTGTGCCACCCTCGGGTGGAACCACAGTAGGGGAAGGGGTTTGCCCTCCCCCACAAGTGGGCATGATGAAGATGTTATCACCCTGGATGAGGTCTGTGGCATAGTGTGCAGTGTCCTCCAGCTGGAGGTGGATGACCACCTGTGCTAGGTGGAGGGCAGGTTGGCATAGCTAGAGGGGCAGGTGGCTCCTCCAGCCCAGCCCCCAGCACAGCCACCTTTGGGGCTGTGAAGGAGTAGTGGTGACTGCCATTGGGTGGGGACATCAGTGCCACTACTACCATCTGGCTCATGAGCCTCAGATTCCCAACCACCCTCCCCATCAAGGTGTTTACACCCCTTGTGTCATACACAGCCCCTGTCTGCTATCTTGTCTGTCTGCAAATGCAATCTCTCCTACCAAACCTTCCTCACCACACTTACCTATAATCCTTCCTTAACATCCCACTCTCCCCTTAAAAAAAGGGCATCTGTCCCATAAAAAAAAACACTTCCCATACATAGCTCTGCATTTCACCCAGAGACATGTACCCGTCAAACAATCTAACCCTACTAATCATCCATATTGTATGATGACCACACATCTCCCTGTAGGGTGTGAGGCTCCAAATTCTAAATTTCCCACACTGAAAGCAGCTGTTGCTGCCAAAGAAATTCAGAGCTATGATCCTTTCCTACACCAGTCCTGCACATCCCTACCTATTTCTCCTCTTGTTTATCCCCCTGTTTGCCCCAATTTCACCACTTTCCTATCTCACTTTTTTTCTTTTCTTTATTTGAAATTACTGTAGGTTTAAGTGGCCATAAGCAGCCCTAAGTAGGCATAAGCTAAGCTAAGCTCACGTAAGTGTCACTTAGCTCCACTCAAACCTGCTTACAACTGCTTTAAAGTGCTTAATCACTCTGTCTCCAACAGCCGCTGTTCTGCTCAGCAACAAAATAATCAGCCCTTGCAAGTCTCAAACCCAGGACCCTGCACACTATAGCCAAAGTGATTTACCACTAAGCCATTTGAGATTTAAATAAATGTGATGTTTTCTCAAACATATCATGCAGTACAGTCATTCAACAGTAGGGGGAAATGTATTTATATATGGAGATGTATGTATGTCCATATATGTATGTATGTATATATATATATATATATATATATATATATATATATATATATATATATATATTGTTTGTGTCTTCGCTTTTTCCGCTTAGGGTCGCCACAGCGGAACTCCGGCCCACTAATGATTGGCAGTAGAGTTTTACGTGCTGGCTTGCCGGGCCTAACGCACAACCTTCAATGAAGGAACGCCCATTAACGCATGTCGCCACACAGAAGACGCTCTAACTGAGAATCGAATGGGCAACGTCTAACTGTGAGGCGACAACGCTACCACAGCACCACCACCGCTATATATATATATATATATATATATATATATATATATATAAAAATAAAATATGTATATATATATGTATATATATATATATATATATACATACACATCTATATATACATATATATATATATATATATATATATATATATATATATATATATATATATATATATATATATATATATATATATATATATATATATATATATATATATATATATATATATATATATATTTATATATATATATATATATATATATATATATATACAACATATACATAGATACACACACACACACACACACACATATATATATATATATATATATATATATATATATATATGTATATATATATATATATATATATATATATATATATATATATATATATATATATATATGACATTTTATAGCAGTTAGGTGTTTGAAATACATAATAACTGAGTAATGCAACTCTCAAGCAAAACATTTGATACAGTAATCTGAAAAATAGCATATGTTGTGTGCTTTCCAGGCTAAGGTCTTCAAGTAGTACAATAGTAAACAAAAAAAAAAACACTTGCCTTGAAGATAAGAACCAATCAACGTTTATTAATTACAGATGTAGTTCAGCAGCCACCAGTTACACTCTGTACTCAACCCCTAGGGGGGGAAAGAAATAAGTTGTCACAATGAAAATATATCTGTTACATAACAATGCTTAACTTAAAACATCACTATCACACTGACAAACAGAACTGTCTGTAAGACAGTAAGCTCTAGCCCACTGCTGTTCCCATGGTGAAATGTATGAAAATGTACAGCCATATACCTTAATGTGTCTTACTACTGATATCCCTCACATGTTGCAACAGCCTAGATTAAAAAACAGTTCATACCCCTCCCTCATAAAATGTCGTTCAAGGGCATATAACAGTGTTTTTCATACACTGCCCTCTGGACTGTACAAGGTCACACATGTTTTGTCCAGCTTTAGCCCTCATATATATGGACCCTACAATTTGTGTGGTAGTCCACAACATCACTGGAATGATAGCAGGACTGCCAGCACTAAATAATGATTGGCCACTACTTAACAACCTCTTACTGGATGACATCTGGACAAAGACTGGTATATAGGTGGAGGACAGAGGCTGGAACACAGGGCCATATTTGCAATATTGCTTTTATACACTGTGAAAGTTGCTGGTGTTACAAGATTGCTTGCAACATACCCTTACTCAGGACTATGAAGTCAGAAGAATGCCACTGATATGCCAGAGACAAGACCTGTGTGGTGAACAGACAAAACATAACAGCCAGTCCTCTGGCCATCATGTGGCTAGGCCCTCCATGCAAAACTTGCATGTACACACAAACCCTGTAAAACTAGCGGTTTTCAATTCATATAACAGCAATACTCACACTGTCCGTAGGTCTGGAACCTTATATAAATATATAGTTGGCCTGTGTCTGCAAGTCAGGTTATAAGAGGTATTGCTACCTGCTGTCTCTAACACTGCTGCCCACACACAGGAAGGATGTCTTCCATACAGGAAAGGTAAAGGGACAACACCCACATGTAGTCATTTATAGTAGTGGGTTCCCATGACATTGGTAATTTGAAGTGCTAGACAGCTGGCTGCATGCAATTAGCAAGTGGTGATCACCTTTTGGTGCAGAGGCCATCACCTGATCATGAACATCACCTACAATATCCATGCTGCAACCTATACAAACCAGCTCAATCCCTGTAGTGGAGAGAGAGAGGGGGGGGGGGGACAATGCTACAAGCCAAACCGAATCAAAAGTAAATACAACAAGGGACACATAAAGTATACATAGAAGAGAGGACAATACTAAAACAGGTATGGGAAACATGTATGCATGTAATTGAATATAGTACTTGGTCTGTAATAATGGGATATATAATGTAGAAAGATTTATATGTGCCATTAAGACTTGTTGCTGTAATGATGTCCTGCTGAACAACTGCTATGGACATAGCTTCTGGCCCTGTGGGCAGTGGGCCATACCTGTCAACTGGCAGATCAGCACTGAATGACAAGATGTAAGCCATCATAGTGTTCTGTACCTCAAGACATGTATATTAGTGTGGCAAATAGCTGAAGGTGGAAGTAATGCGGTCATGATAGACACATGAGTTTCAGACCCCTCCACCTTCAGGACAATCATGTTAATGTGAAATGTATCATGCACCGACTTCATAGGTTTGTAATAGGCTTACCCACAATCTGTCTATATATATATATATATATATATATATATATATATATATATATATATATATATATATATATATATGTATACCCCCTAATGTTAGGCTGTGTCCACATGTGACACTCTTCTGTTTTGCAGCAAGGCAGAACAGTGCAGTTGTGCAGTTGTGGAAGAAGGAGATTCAGAAACACGCACACACACACACACACATATATATATATATATATATATATATATATATATATATATATATATATATATATATACGTATATTTTATACATATATATATATATATATATATATATATATATATATATATATATATATATATATATATATATTCCCTACTGTTGAATGAATGTGCTGCACAATATGTTTGGGAAAACATCCCACATATCTATACACACACACACACACACACACACACACACACACATATATATATATATATATATATATATATATATATATATATATATATATATATATATATATATATATATATATATACAGTTGTAAGTGGGTGTAAAATGGACAGTTATGTCTGGTGTGAAATCCATGTAGGGAACACATTGCCCTTGTTTGTGAAGGTGAGAGTGGGATGTTGGGGAAGGATAGCAGGTATATTTAGGAAGGTAGGTTGAGTTGGACGACAGACAACACAGCACACAAGGGCGCTGTATGACAAATGTGGTGGATGAACACCTTGGATGGGGAGTGGTGCTTGGAAAGTGGAAGCCCATGAGCCCCCAAATGGAAACAGTAGGACCAAGGTCCCCACTCATGGGCAATCACCACTGCACCTTCACGGCCCTGAAGGTGGCTGAGCTGGGGGCTGAGCAGGAGGAGCAATCAGACCCTGTTATTGTGTATTGAGGGCCAGAAGGTGGTGTAGCAGATCCCCCAATTCCCTGTGGAGATCCCTATGCACCAGATCCTGGACTTGACATCAGGTGACAGGATCCTGTCTTTGTGTGCTCCAGGGGGGAACGAACACCATCCCCTGAGGTGGATCTACCTGAAGGTAGTGCAGGACCAGCAGATGATGAGGTCCCAGGGTGGGATCTAGATGTGCTGTGGCCTGGTAACATGGCCAGATGAGTTGGGTGAGGTGGTTCTGCTGAGAACAGCCATTCCAAACATGCTATTGTGTCGCAGTTATAGAACATTTGTGGGTAGTAATAGTCCACACAATCCAGGATTACTTCTAACAGCATGCATAGATATCCTCATTAACACACAAAACACCAGATTTGGAACAGTCGCATAGCAAACAGAACACATGCATATATGGAACCATAGTTGCATGCAGGTTGCATTGTTAGCAACAGGCCACCAATGATAGTGTTTCAACATGGAACATGACTAGGAACACATTCTAATATTTGTCATACAATACGATATATGTCCCAACAGTAGGTTTGCTGTAAATATACCCATTGAGTTGTGTGTTCAGATTATTGTTGCAGATATGGTGGGGGGGATAGAGATGTCAATTAACAACTATTATAGCCTTGCAGCATGAGGTCCTCAGACCTTTTTTCCTCTTTATGTCTTTCATGTACATTGTCTTGACAGTGGCTTCCAGTTTATTCCCCCCAGGAAAATGATGTGATCATCAACTACCTGGTGCAGTACCACTAAACCCTCTTTGGCCATACAGCCCATGATCTGCAGGAGAGGACTGCCCTGTGGAATGAGGTTGTCCATAGGGTAAATAATGCTGGCCTGCATAACCACAGTTATGAACAGGTCAAACATCTCTGCACTGACCTCATCCGCCATGCCCATCAGCGTGCTGCTTCAGTTAGGAGGGACCAGCCAGCCACAGGTGGGGTCATGCCATCCAGCCACCCTGACACATACTGAGAAGCTCCTCACCAGCCTCGGGGCACCTGCCCACCAGCAAAGCCAAGACCCAGCTGATAGCATTGTGGAAGTGAATGCTACCAACACAACGGACAAGGAGCGTGCAAGTAAGGCCACAGGGCACATCAGTAGACCACTGTTGCTTAGCCATCTGCATCTGCAAAGTTTCATCATGCATATGTCAGATACAATATATATAGTCTGTTGCTGCAGTGTAGTAATGAATAGATGTACATAATATGTAGTATTGTGGGTTTGTACTGTTGATGTACTGCAATGCTGCTCCCACTCTGTACTAATGCCATAGGTGTGGCTACTGACATCACATCTCTCACACAACTATGTAGTTCTTCTGGTATACATCGGGGGCAGCAGCCTATAGCTGGTGAGTATGGTGCTTTCTGTTCAGGTTTTCCAATACACCGGCCATGTTATGGCCATGATATTTGCCATGCACACATTTAACACACCTACCCATAATGCATGCCATACCTTTTCACTTATTGCTGCTGTTAACTGCACTGCATCACAGTGGTCACCATGGTGGCATATCTGAAGGGTATGTAAGAGTACTGCAATATAACTAACAACCTGTCATTGTAAGATGTGTGCACAGAGATGAATATAATGGTGGGACAAATGGCCTACAGTAGGAACATGTCTGAAACATCACCCTTATACAGTGCTACAACAGTGTATATACCACTATTACAATGGCAACTGTTCCATATCTACACAATGGCATATCACAATACCACATTCCACAACCCTTTCAACCTGTAACATGATCCTAACATGAGCAATGAATGTGTAATATAGAAACCTATGTTAGGACAGCAAATATGGGGAATACATACCTAAACAAACTCTGGAAGCATATGTGTGCACACACTCCAGATAACATATTGTGAAAGCAGCTTTTGAGGTACTCACAGCATTCACTCTTCATGAGTATGCACCTTCCATTAAGTACAGGTCCTCAATGTCACACAAAGAAATGGTCTGCTGTCCAAGACGTATGTCCATCACATTTTCCCACTCACCTGCAACAGAGGCAGTCGTGGCTAGCACACATCTTACAAGCCATGGAATAGATCCCATATCCAACAGGTAGCATTCAGGAGTGGGAGATGTAGCCTTACCTCACCATTGCATATACCATGGCAAACAGTGTGGATAGTCATCTATGTGACAAGGAAGTATGGGACACCATTAATGTAGAAAATAAACAGATGGCCATCCAAGACAGATGATGACACATGTTACAAACTGGTCATGGAGGCTGCCTAGAAACATGCTGCAACACTGAGGGAGTTGCAGAAATGTCTAGCAAGTACTGGCTGTGCAGTACCTGTGTTGACAATCACCTGGACTATGCATAAGTGTGGCCTATGAGTTAGGGTAATCAGATGGGAAAGTTGTTCCACAGCAAACATCATCCAGGGCTCTCTACAAGTAGCATATGCATAACATCAAAAGTCCCCAAAAGGCATGTGTTGCAATGTGTAATGGTGTACCAAGACCAAATTTGAAACCTACAGACAGTATTAATGAA